>NC_059366.1:4125000-4425000 GCF_019703515.2 Myxocyprinus asiaticus
AGTTCCTTCAGTTGAATGTGATTTTAGTTATTGATTGATATCTACTCAATGCAAACTCCAAATTAACCAAACTCTGTATACATAGTCTACAGAACATTTCGAAGTTGTACATAAAATTTCATACAATTCTGCCACTAGGGGTGCTACAACAAAAAAACTGTCATTACTGCCATTTGAGCGACAAAGTCAAATTAATATGCATCTTCTTTGGTTCAAGTGCTAACATATTCTTTAAAAATCAATTCAACAAATCAACAAATATGGCCGGCAGCGGCCAATCCAAATTCAGCACCTAACAACTCGTATTGGGAATGGCCGATGGTTAAACTTTCTATATACAAGCAGGGTGTCTACACGAAGCGGTATATCAAATTTTGTGACAATCAGCCACACAGTGGCACTATAATTAGCTAATTTGTGTTTTTGCTAATATCTCCGGAACCGTATAGGTTAAAATAAAATTCTAAAGCTTTTCTGTATCCATCAGTCATATGGTCAATCAAATTCTGCTCCCAAATCATATGGTCACGTGAATTTTCATTTCCGCAACAAAAGTTTTCTACGACTTAGATTTATTTGCAAAACCTACTTTTTCGAATTAGTCCCTGGCCATTTGTCCAATTCGCACGAAACTTAGTATGCATAATCTACAGACCCTCCTGACAAAAAGTTGGTAAAGGAATTTTGATATGTCAAAACGTTCAGCAAATACGTTTCGGGGCACGACCTATTATGACTAATTATCCTGTATCTTGTGAGCGCAATTTTCAAATTTAAAACTTTGCACACATGGATAAGAGAACACTGAGGTAACATGAAAAGTTTAGTTCATTTTTTATGCTAGGGGGTGCTATAACTTAAAATCCTATTTTTGCATCTGTGCTCAAAGCAGTTGAAATGTCACACCCAAATAGCTATGTCCACAGCATCCACTGGATCTTTTCTGTCAAATTTGATTATTTTGATAATAAACACCAGGACAGTCTGATGACAGATGCTAAATTTCACCAATTACTTTTGTTAGCAACACATCAAAATTATTAGTTTATTCAATTGTGAATTACAGATGCAGGATGTTGTACCAATTTTGTCCACCAGAGGACCACAGCACAAAAAATCCTTCTACAAAATTCCCTGCTTCGACATGAAGTCTGTCTACATTAGCACATGCAAAGGTTTTGGTTTGCAAAGGTGTTCTGGCTTCTTGTTGATTTGTTAAGGAAACATCTGTTTTTCTTTATCTGGTGTTGCTGTGCGTGAGTAATATTCATCACGGTTTTAAATGTATTTTAGAGCGTGTTAATGAACTTTATTGATTTTACCTCAGAAATCTTTCCATGGAAATAAGAATGTAATACTTGTAATGCTTATTAGACTCGAATGATTTCTCAGTTATTTATCATCAAAGGTGTTTATTCATCTTCACAATTTTATTATTTGTTATCTGTAAACAAAAAGTTTAGTTAGCTTTTCAGTATTATAATGAGCGCACCTACAGGTCTCCGTGCAGAGCGCGAGCCTGTAATCCGACACCGCATGTCAGCGAGAGACTTGCTCACTTTAATATGACTGCATTTTGTGTTTATATAATGTAATGTCTATAAGTGTTAGCCTGCATGTGATGACACTTGACCATAAGTTACTCATGCTCAAAATAAAAACATCACAGTTAAAACATTTATTTGTCAAATTCACAACACAGCGTAATGCAGCATTTGCTGACATGAATAAAATGTGCTATAAATGTTCCTTTGCCGATACATTGAGCCATAACTACGCAAACATCTCAGCATTTACTGTATCAGCAGCATTGACTGGAATCATGCGGGTCTTGTGTCAAACGGCCCGCACCAGAGAACAACTAGTTGCTTATTTGCCAATGTTCATGGAATGAAATATATTCAGAAGTTATTTTTGAGGTCAACAAATTGAGGCTGCAATTTATTTTGTGCTGTCTTTGCGATGCTTCTGAGATGGCAAGCGCTCTCTCGCATGCTGGTGTTCTCGTATGCAGATTTACTTGCATCTAAACATTACATATGCGGAACATTGTAAGCTTTCACACTGTACCGCCGCACTTTCAGTTTCAAAATAAAAGCCCAGGGTGTGCTGAGTGACTCCAGCCAGGTCTCCTAAGCAACCAAATTGGCCCGGAGTCACATGGGGTAACCTCCTCGTGGTCACGATTAGGGGTTCTCGCTCTCAATGGGGTGCGTGGTAAGTTGTGCGTGGATGGCGGAGAGTAGCATGAGCCTCCACATGCTGTGAGTCTCCGCTGTGTCATGCACAACATGCCACGTGATAAGATGCGCGGATTGACTGTCTCAGCAGCAGGGCAACTGAGACTTGTCCTCCGCCACCCGGACTGAGATGAGTAACCGCGCCACCATGAAGACCTAGTAAGTAGTGGGAATTGGGCATTCCAAAATTGGGGAGAAAAGGGGATACATTTAAAAAAATAAAAATAATGCACTCCACTGCGCATTGTGACCACATTACCACCTCAGGTGTGCATTATTTTTCAACAATTCAATGGTCTGTCGTCAATTATTCCTTACTTAAATTAGAATAATAAAATTTTGGGTCCCACAGTAATATTTTAGTATTATGCAATGTTCTACTGAGTTCCAAATCATTTTTTTTTACACACCTTGTTCATTCACAAAAAATTTTTACGTAAAAATTAGTTCCCGACCGATATATTATATAATACAGATATTATCGGCCAATATTAGACTTTCACCAATATATCGGTATCGGCGTATAATTTACCGATATGCGCCGATATGAATTTTTTTTTTCAGAACATATAATGCAGAAAACAATGCTTTAGAATTGGTGTCAAAGCGTAATTTGTCCAGCAGAGTGCGCTCCGTCTTTTCAGAGCTGACTCTGAGCTGACGGTGGCTCTGCAGACAGGGCAGTGTTAAACTGTGTGGATTTGAGCGATCTCTTCTCCTTAAATTGCTAACTAGTTTGTGAAATACATACTGGAAAGTTAATAAAAAATTACCCCATCATTTTATATAACTAATATAATGTTAACCCTGTCCCTGACAACCATGTCACTCAACTGTTTGCTGTGTTAGCCAGCTATAGTTTGTCAGTGCAGTCAGTAATGTAGCAGATTGAAAGGTAAACATCAGAGCATCTTTTTGCAGCTCAGCAGACAACAGTGTGGTGGTGGATTATATCTGTTGTGTGTTGATTTCACGCTATGTTGTTACCTAGTTGGTGAGACACAATGCTGGAAAGTAAATAAAGTCCATCTTTTACTCTCTATGACAACGAGCTTATAGCTAACTAGCTAATCACGTAGCTACTTTCATTGTTGTCAGCTGAGTGGAAGCTAATGAGTAAACATGTATTCACCAAACTGTTTTGTTCAGGATTCACAGTTTGGTACCCCCTTCAACCGAACAATTCCAGTCGTTGCATTTATAAAATGAAATATTTAAAAGTCTGGTTTTCCAGACATTAAAAGAGGATGCGTAATAAATGTAGATTTAATAAATAGTATATTTGCCCTGTGTAAATAATAATATATATAGGAACTGTATCTAAAATAAATGAGGTGGTGATAAATACTAATACAGTAGGCTGGAAAAATAGACATTTATTCATTTTAATATCCTATATATATTTTGAATGTTTTGAAACTTGACACCGGGCGATGCACCCTAAAAACGGCACTGTTAGAACGGTTTCATGCTGAAGAGCCGCTTCAGTTTTTTTCTCTCTCTCACAAATGTAAATGAGTGTAAAGCCAACATCATCATATAAAGGACTGATGCCTGTTAACCAAAACATGATCTCATTGATGTCATTAAATGAGTCTGCTTTTTTATTCCATCAGTTACTCCTGGTCAGAGGCTGCTGTATATATTTAGTTTATACGTAGTGTTACGTTCTACATAAATTTAATGGTGCAATGCTCAAATATTTAGTAGAGTGTAAATTGTGACTTAGTGCCCATTTACGCCACAACTAGGCTAAGTTGTAACGTACGTGTAGCTGGTGCAACCGGCCCCTGATGTTTATTTAGCTATTTATTTATTTTTAATTTATTCTTTATTTAAATGGTCAGCAATTGACTGATACTAAACATACAGTACTGATTTTTATTTTATTTATTCTTTATTTAAATGGTCAGCAATTGACTGATACTAACAGTACTGATGTTTAAGCTGTTTATTGTATTTGTATTTATTCTTTATTTTCTCAGTGTTCATTTCTAGAATTTGTTGACCATGTATAATAATAATGTCAAATATTCTTTGACAAAAATATTTAAGAAAGCAGCCTTCTGAGTACCTTTGCATAGTCATATCGGTGCAAAATCCACATAGAAAAGGTCTGTTTTCATTCCAGCTCAAAAATTAGCTATATCGGTCACCATATCGGTAATCTGTGAATTTTCCCTCTCTAAAATTTGTATTGTTCTCAAAAATCCTATATCGGTCGGGCTCTAGTAAAAATATATGAAGGTAAATGCTTCTTATTAGGCTATTATGTATCATTGTATATTAAATATAAAAGTGCATATCAATGAAAGTGATTAGATCTCATTCTCCCTTGTTCATTTAGTGAAAAACTGGGGAAACATGCCTTCATTACTTTTAAATACATTTAGCCATTTCAGAGGAAATACATAATTATCAAGACTGAATATCGTCAATAGTCTGAAAAATTTAGATAATTTTTGAAGCCAACTCTAGTTTACTGCACCTCTTTAAAACCTGCTTTGATCAAGTAATATTACAACATTTATTCTTTACAGTATTATTACTTTGCTGGATTAGTTTTGTACTACTATTTATTATGCTGATTTCTGATGTTCTCACAGAAAAAAACAAACATGCAGTCTTTACTTCACAATATACTTTTGAAATATACTCTGGAGTAGCTGCCATTATTTCTAAAAGAAGATTTGGGCGAATTGGTTTACAAACAGTCCATTTATGTAATAAAAAAAAATAAAAAAAACATCAGTGTAATACATTATAGACTTAGTCTCTTCAACTGCATGTGCTGAATGAAGCCATATAAAGGTCTTGGATCACATCTAATATTCACAGCTTGTGCTTTGTGGAGTTTGTTGGCTACTTATTTTGGAAAGATGCTTTTTTTTTTTTTTTTTTTTGCATAATGATCAAAAACACTTTAAACAACAGTACAACCCATTGAGGAGACTGTAAGATCCCTGTTAAAAACCATACAGCTCTGGAAAAATTAAGAGACTACTCCAAATGTTCAGTTTCTCTGGATTTACTATTTATAAGAATGTGTTTGAGTAAAATGAACATTTTTGTTTTATTCTATAAAGTACTGACAACATTTCTTCCAAGTTCCAAATAAAAATATTGTCATTTAGAGCATTTATTTGCAGAAAATGACAACTGGTCAAAAAAAAAAAAAGATTGTGTTTTCAGACCTCGAATAATGCTAATAAAACAAGTTCATATTCATTTTAAACAACACAATACTAATGTTTTAACTTAGGAAGAGTTCAGAAATCAGTATTTGGTGGAATAACCCTGATTTTCAATCATAGCTTTCATGTGTCTTAGCACACTTTCCACCAGTCTTACACATTACTGTTGGGTGGTTTTATGCCACTCCTGGTGCAAAAATTCAAGCAGGAATTCAACAGACACTTGAATGGAATTGTTTTGGTTGAGTGCATATTACAGTAACGAGAATGTCGCACAACTTCTGTACCGTATCTGTGCTATGTGTGATTAGAATTAGGGATGCACCGATACCACTTTTTCTCTTCCGATTCTGATACCTGAAATCTCAGTATAGGCTGATACCGATCCGATACCAATGTTGTTTATTTGCTAATCGTTTTAGAATATCTATACCTCACTGTGTGATAGTAACTGGGGGTACTCTTTTATATGTAAAGAAACAACCTTTAACTACACATTATTTCAATATAAATGTACAGCCTATTAAGAAACTTTAATGTTAACTAGTATACTGGATAATGTAGCAGCAAAATTAACAGTAATTCCAGTGAAAGTCTTCAGTTTTCTTTGCACAATTTTTGAAAACTGTATCTGGACTTTAAAGGATTCAGATCTCTTTTTTGTTCACTTTAGTTGTAAGAAATCAGATCACACTTCATTCAGTTATGTTTTGGAACCCATTCAACTGAAATATTGTTGCAGTTTGTAAACAAATAATAATGATAATAACAATAAATTATTATTATTGACTTTTTGAATTTTATAATGCAGTAGTTATAAATTTCAGTCTTGCACCTTTAACTCTAAACCCCTCAGGCTTTTATTTTGCACATATTTTGATCCTAACACTCCAGGAAATCCTGTAGGTGTCTGTATGTGGGCTAGTTTACAGTAGTTTAATTCGCTTCTTATTCAAAATCTGGTGAAATGGTCCTGCATGTTATAAGAGAACCGAACTATTGAACTTCTACATCTGAGATTTTGTTTGTGTGTGGCGCTCACATATTGCGCACCGCTCTGACGACCGCAAGCACATTAACAGCTTGCATGTGCTATGTATGTGTGCCAACAGAGACGAGCCACTAACACGCTGCATAGGCATACTGTATATTTACTTCTGTATTCACAGAGCCATTGCATGTCTTCAAGTGGCTTTGAATAAATATGGACTACTTAAATGGTGCTTTTATGGTTCTTTTATGTCATTTTTGGACCTTGACAGTAACAAACATGACTAACACACTGTATCAGATTTGGATTGGACTGGTCAGACGGATACCCGATCCTGTAAAAATTTCAGTATCGGTGCCGATACCGATCCAGGTTTTTATTTTTGTTTTTTTGGATCAACAACTGGTCCAACGGTTTTAAGTTCTCTGTATGCATTTTTGTCAATTATGCTCTCTCTATCATGACCCAGAACTATTTATGGATAGACAGCCTATTAAAGTTGTCAAGGAGACCAAATTTCTCGGTCTTTGATTCCTCATGTAAAGACTTTAAAAGATAAATATTTTAAATCCATGGACATTTTAAAGATTTTGGCTAAAACCAAGTGGGGAGCAGAAGTTCAGTACTGCTAAATCTGTACAGGACGCTGGTTCGATCACGTTTGGATTATGGAAGCATAGTGTATGTCTCAGCCAGGAAATCATACATTCAGATTTTGAACAACGTACATCATCGAGGCATACGTCTGGCTCTGGAGGCCTTCAGAATATCACCAATTCAAAGTCCGGATGGAGAAGCTAATGAACTGTCTTTGGAGAATAGATGCCTCACATAAGCCCTACAATATATAACAGAGTTAAAGACCCAACCCTCTACGGACAGGTTGGAGAAAGAATCACCACTGGCTAGTGCATTTTTACACGCCAAACTTTTGACGACATGTAAGTGTAATGCAACTGAAATCTGGCACCAACAATCATCCATGCGATTATCTAATTAGCCAATCGTGTGGCTGCAGTGCATAAAATCGTGCATATACGGGTCAGGAGCTTTAGTTAATGTTCACATCAACCATCAGAATGTGGAAAAAATGTGACCTCAGTGATTTGGACTGTGGCATGATTGTTGGTGCCAAACGGGCTGGTTTGAGTATTTCTGTAACTGCTGATCTCCTGGGATTTTCATACACAACAGCCTCTAGAATTTACTCCGAATGGTGCGAAAAACAAAAAACATCCAGTGAGCGTCAGTTCTGCAGATGGAAATGCCTTGTTGATGAGAGAGGTCAACAGAGACCAACAGAGAGGTCTACGGTAACTCAGATAACTGCTCTGTACAATTGTTGTGAGAAGAATATCATCTCAGAATGCGGGTTGGTGCTGTTTTGGTGGCACTAGGGGGACCTACACAATATTAGGCAGGTGGTTTTAATGTTGTGGCTGATCGGTGTAAATACAGATGGATCAGTGTCAGCTGCATTTGTGGTCAGTCACCAAAACAGAAGAAAATGGATCCCCAAACAAAGTTCAGTTTTGAGACTGCACAACACAGACATTTTTTAATAACATATTCAAAATCATGTCTTCAAGCCCTGGTATCTCTCAAAAATGACCACCCAGCAATTGTAAAAATTTTAACCAGAGTGTCTGCTCTGGAGGCACAGAATTTTAATATCTACTTTTGCTGGGTTCCTGGCCATTTTGGATTCCCAGGAAATGAGCAAGTATTGCTGCTAAAGAGGTGCTATCCACAGAACTTAAAAAATGCTCTATACCACCTTCATATCTTAAAGCTGTCATACTATCTTATATTATCAACAAATGGCAAACTGAATGGGATCAACAAACTACATGAAATCAACCCTGTTGTTGGAAAAAGGTGTTTTTTTTTTTTCGTTTTGTTTTTCACTTCACTAATAGTTGGGATCAGATAATTTACATCCGTTGCCGAATTGGACACTCCAGGCTAATACATTTTTAATATCAGAAGATCCACCATTATGTGCCTTATGCCAGAATCCATTGTCTTTGAATCGTGTTTTATTGGATTGTGCTGGGTGTAACTCCTTGAGGAAATTGTTATATTCAGCTAAAACTTTTGAATGAATTTTTAACAAAGCTCGGCCTGTATCAGTTTGAGTTTTTAACGAAAATATATTTTAAAAGCTTTACATAGGTTTTAATCACTATATAACTTTGATTGTATAAAAAAAAATAAAAAAAATAATGTGGTGTGAAAATAGCCATGGAAGCTGGCATGGCGTTAAACCACAAACAAACTAAAGATCAACAACTGACTATAAAGAACAGAAAGGGTATTAAAAGAAACTAGGGATTGGACAATATATAGAATTTTGAAATATTGTGAACCAAAATAAATGGTGAACCATCTCGAGGCAAAATTCGATATTTTGAAATTCGCAACATTGTTTTCTGTCCATGTGATCATATATGAAATGACCTGTCAAACATCAAAATCTGTTGCTTTTTTCTTCACTATTTTCAGGGTTTGCACAAGTTCCTTGAAGTGCTTAAGGTACTTGAATTTAGTTTTCAGAAATTTAAAGGGATAGTTCAACCAGAAATAAAAATTCTCTCATCATTTACTCACCCTCATCTCAGATGTGTATGACTTTCTTTCTTCAGCAGAACGTAAATGAAGCTTTTTAGAAGAATGTTTCAGCTCTGTAGGTCCATACAATGCAAGTCAAGAAGGTCCAAAACTTTGAAGCTCAAAAAGCATATAAAGGCAGCATAAAAGTAATCCATGTGACTCCAGTGGTTAAATCCATGTCTTAAGAAGCGATATGATGTAATGAGAAACAGATCAATATTTAATTTCTTTTTTTAATTTAAATTTCCACACTTAAACGTGGATCTCGTCACTGGGCACAGAGGGTAGAGTAAAAAATCGATCTTGAGAATTAGTAATTGATATAGAGTAGGCATATGGCGGGAATCAAATTTACACATCACGATAATTGCTGAAGCTTTGATATAGGGTATAGGGTATTATCACGGTATTGAATTGCATTACAAAACCATGTTGAAAGATAAACAAACTTTATTGTTGTTCTCTTAATAACAAGTTTAATTACTCTTTTTCAATTCCAGACTTGCCTTTGAAATTAACAGATAACAAAGAACTTTGAAGAGAAACCTGAACATTAAAAAAACGAATTGAAAAAAAAATCAACACCATAGATACATTGCCAAATCTAACTTTAAGTTGATGTTTTAATATTTAAATGGTCATTATGCCATGGGGCCACTGATCAGTACAGATCAGTACAGACCTACAACTTAAGTAAGGCTAGACTAATTTGATCCAGCCAGCTACTAGGCTACAACAATAGTATGCATGTTTTTCAGGATAGCAAGCCAGTTGCTAATATATAGATGCTAGCTAAATTTAATAACCGTAAGTTCACATAAATGTTCCAACTTGAACTTAATATTGAAATCATCATTGTGCCACATTGCCACAGGATTGGTGTAAGCTGATTCCAGCTGTATTTTAGTTGTTACTACAAGAAGCAGACGTTACTGTGTAACTAGCAGAGTTTTAGCGAACTACTTTTCGGCCACTTGAAAGCAAGCTACACATTATCTGCAAATGGCAACAACATTTCTCTTTCTTTGTCATCTTAATTGTCACTTAGCTAGTTCTCAAAGTTTTCTCTCAGTTTTCAAAAACAGTTTGGAAAAGCAAGCAGAACTGTAACAACTTACTTTTATCTCTGTGAATTGCATGGGGTGATTGTCCCTCAGATGAGCGTACCTGTTGGTTGTTGTTTGCATCAGAGTGCACGTGTGTCATTTATGCCACATGCATGCAGTGTTGTGAATCTTGATTCGTTGGTGGTGGAAAAAACTACTGTGCGATCAGAAAAATCGAAACAATTTGGCTAAAAGGTTATCTAAAATTATTTACGGTATTTTGAAGTGCCCACAATAACAATATCGTGCAAGTTAATTACCTTCATATACCGTATTACCGAATACCGTCACATGCCTAATATCGAGATTGTTCTAATGAAGATTGCGGTTAATCTGAAAATGTACATTTTTGAAATGTCCTAGTATTTTTTTGTTCAGGTTTAATGCTGTCACCCTAATTGGTATAGTTTTTTGTTTAGTTTTTTTGTGCAAGATAAATACTGCTATATATAATAAAAATGTTCCCATGTTAAATTATCAGCTTTTTGTAACTTGTAGTGAAGCTTGACTGTAGTTTAACTATGTGTAGTTTGTACTTGTAGTTTAACTACTTGTAGTTGCTTGTAGATTGACAAACTAGCTTCCCCAACACTGCTGAAAATCTACATGAAGTTGGCGATACAGATGTAAAGTATGTTTTCTCTGTGGTGATTGTGGTGTGTGCGCATAGGGCCTGCGTGGTCCTTTAAATGACATAGTCTTAATCACATATATAATACAGCATAAAGACTGCATGTTGACAGCATCGCCGTGGTTTATTGACGATACTCTAATGACTGTGTTGTGCTTGCCAGGTCATCCGTTATGCATTAGCACTCGAGATACATTTAGCCAACTGGATCCTCCATAATGCTGGACATCACAAAGCTTTACTGCTGCTATCTTTGTCTGGCGATTTGTAATTGAAACAAACCACTTTATGGTTTTATTTTTCAACTAGTCATTTTTATATAGGATTGTTATTATAAACATTAAGTGTTTTTTGTTCTGTTTTGGTTTGGCTTTTTCATTTTTATGTGTTTTGTGTTTTGCTTTGTTTTGTTGCGGTTTGGTTTCATTTATGTTTTGCTATCGTTTTTTTTGTGTGTTTTGGTTTGTTTTGTTATGGTTTGGTTTTGCTTTGTTTTGTTTCATGTGTTTTCCCTTGGTTTTCTTTTGTGCTTTGTTTTGGTCTGTTTTGGTGTGTTTGGTTTAATTTGTATGTGTTTTGTTATCTTTTTTCTTTTTTTGTGTTTTTGTTTTGTTTTTTCTGTTATGGTTTGGCTTTGTTGTTTTGTTTCATTTGTATTTGTTTTTCTTTGTTTTTTGTTGTTGTTTTGCGAGAAAATTAATTTAGTCAAAACTTTTATTAGAGACCATTATGTTTTATGTTATCATTCAAATATAACAGAGAGTGATCTGCATAAGCAGCAAGTGTGTTCATGCTTCGTTCTTATGAACAGCCGAGCTACAATCAACCAATGGCTCAATCAATGGAGTGAGTTTGCAGCGGTACTATTTGGAAAAAGGGGGAGTATTCAGGAAGCCTGTTTGAAGCAGTAATATTTGTGAATCTAGTGGCACTGAAGTGACACTCTTCACCTTTAACTGTGAGTTGTATTTATTTTGTTTTTGTCTCGTTTCAGATTGCCTGAAAGTTTTCCAGAATTACGGAATTTAACATGCCTTTCCATCAATGACATTTCTTTGCAAGCACTTCCAGACAACATTGGAAAGTAAGTGTTTTCCCGTCTGTAGTGCTGTGGCTAAAACTGTCAGCTTCAAACCTATTTTTTGTGTACATTTTGCTTATATTATTCCAGAGGCTCTTTCTTTGCAATATTTAGATGGATATTTTCTCATGATATCAGCAGGGCTTGATGTGTGATGACTTGTACTCTGTCAGATGATCTCACAAACAGCATACATATGAATAGAGTTGGGAACATTCTGTTAGATATTGAGCTTGCACTGTGCTCTGTATTGGTCTTTTAGTAGGGAAATGACTTTAATTACTGTATCGACTCTCCCAGCGACGTCTTTCTGCTCCGTGTTGCTTTTTTAGGTGACTTTTGATGTTATCAGAACCTTAATAGCTAATAGTTATCCCATGACTTGATGGCTATTGCTGATAAGGTCTAAAATATAAAAAAACTAAAACCACATGTTTCATTTTAGACAATTGACTCCCTGATTTGAAATCTGCAGTGTACCGTGGGGCCACTTTTTGCTGTAGTTCTTCAGCTGCCAAATCTATCTCCAGGACGACAAATTGTTTGGTAACACTTTACAATGCGGTTCCATTTGTTAACATTAGGTAGCAACATTAGTTAACATGAACTAACAATGAGCAATACTTTTACAGCATTTATTCATCTTCATGTTAATTTCAGCATATACTAATACATTTTTCGAATCATAAGTTGTATTTATTAACATTTGTTAATGCACTATGAAATAACATGGTCTAACAATGAATAGTTGTATTTTTATTAACTAACAATAACAGTGATTAAGAAATGCTGTACAGAAGTAATGCATTAGCTAATGTTAACGAATGGAACCTTATTGTAAAGTGTTACCTTTGTTTCTTCAGTTCTTCATGCATGTGTGAGTGGCTCAGCCTGTTATTTCAGTGTACCTTGATATCACTTCTCAAGATTGTCTCCCTAGTAACTTGGCCTTATGTCAGATTGCAGTCTGGGAAATGTCTGTAACACTTTTGTTTTCCTTCTCTCTCCCTGTGATATTCCATGGTCCTCTTCATTTCCTGTGTAATTTCCTTGTGCTGTTGTATCTTGCCGCTCTATGGCAGTTCTTGTTGTCTGACCCTAAGAAAGTACTTAAGAAATTCAGGAACAGTAAGTCCTTAAAAAAATATGAAGCCATTATTTTTGAGAAATACACTGGCTGATCCATATAAACGATTCATAAAGCAAGTTGGTTTTCCCTGTAAGTAAATCACAGACTTGTTAGTTTCAGCACTTTTAAAGGAATACTTCACTTAAAAATGAAATTCTGTCATTTATTCAGCCTTTTGTCGTTCCAAACCTCTCTTATGTGGGACATAAAACATGAAATCCTAAAGATGATCCTGTCTGCTCTTCTCCATGTAATGAAAGTGAATAAGGTCTGAAGATGTTAAATACATAAAAATAAAAATAAAGTATTTGTACATCATAATAGTAATTGGTGTCCTGCCTTTTTAGTAGTGTGTGTATATAAATTAGGGCTGCCCCCGACCAAAGATTTTCCTAGTCGACTAGTAGGCGTTAATTTAAGCCATTAGTCGACTAGCCACACGTTTATTATATTAATTTAATTACTTAAATAGATTTTTTGGGGGGCATCAGAAAATGGTTTGAGTTCCAGGGCTGAGAAAGAATGTTATAAGTAACATTGCTAACACTGTTCTACATTACAGAGAAATACTAAACCGTAATAATGAGTCTTTAAAATATAACTTTTACAAGCGCACACATGAAGCGAGCCGCAGCGACACCGGCAAAAGCGGTAATGATTCTGAATGTGTTGGAAAAACATGCAAGGAAACTGTCTGAACATTTTGTTAATTTATAGAGAGAAATGCACATTAGGGTTGTGCCAACAGACGATGATCTTGGGGATCAACGATGGTCAGAGTGATCGCCAATAGCTGATGCGTTTGACAATGTCAAGACCATATTTGGCTCGTTTTCCCATGTATTAAATTATTATTATTATTTATTAGGCTATTATTATTATCAAATAAATATTACAAATAATTTGCCCGTAACACACAGACACAAGCTTGAAGAAACACACTTTATTATATTTTTAAGAACAGATGACAGAAAAGCCGTCTATGCGCATGTATGACACGCTGTTTGTTCGGAGGCGTGCAGTCTTGTGGAATACACGCATGTAAAAGGTTCTCACTCTTTCTTTGTTTCTGTCTTCTGAATTTATTTTTTATTTTTTCGCAAGAACAGTATCATCTATGAGTGCAGCAAATGATCTCAGACATCTCAGCTCAGGAGGTGCTTTGAGTTCAGTTCGCTTTATTTCCACAGAGCAGTTCATTGTGAACGCAACTCTGCAGCCTATACATCTGTGATTAAAACATAAAATAACACAAAAACACGTTCACCTCAAACCATGATTTATATTTCAGTGATTATTATCATCATTATATTTATTATTTTTACATTTATAATTGTTTTGATGTCTTCATTTGTGTAATTAATTTTACGCCATGATGTTAAGACTAGGGATGGGCATGAGTACTCGAGTACTCGGACGTGGCAGCAATGATCGATCATGAAAAGGATGATCGATTTGATCACGCATGATGTGACTTTTCACTTAATTCGAAATTCAGTGACAATTACCAGACAACTAAACACAAACATGTCAAAGAGGGAGTTTACTTTTAATTATGAGATCAAGTTGTGGTTTTGAGGGGTACATTGATTGTCAGAGATGTCTCATAGCAATAAAACTGATATATGATGCTGCTATGCTATCGTTACGATAATCAAAACAAAGAGAGTGTAATTAACCGTGTTTTGAACGCCTGTCTCTGCAAAACGTTTGCTAAACACGTTTTATTATTAATGTAAGAACTTTGATTCATTAGTGGATATTATTCAGTAAAAGTAAATGTTTGTTACCGACTGTAAACCTCCCTGCCCTAAGTGACGTAACACACACCTGCATCTCGACGAAATGGGAGTTGAAGATTTCTGCACCAGTTTCCAAGTTAGATGTCCGAAATAAAGTGTCATTCTGTTGCACTTTACCCAGTTGAAAGGTGGAAATTCAGACTCTCCGAGTTGAATGGAACGCTTCATGAATTATAACAGTAACAATACGGAGCATTGCGGCTTTCCCACAGGAACAAACACTTGGACACACACACACACACACACACACACCAGGCGCCTGTGGCAGTGGACTCAACGCATATACAGCAGGCGAGTGTTTCAAACAGCTAGACAGAGTGCAGCTAAATGGAACAGAATGCACGTCTTCAAAACTGAAAACGATTTGAAAATAGATGGTTCAGACAGTCACTAAAAAAACTGGTGTGCGCTTACTAAGATTACTACGGTAACCTGAAGGAAGAACAGACAGACGCGCGTTGTGCCCATTCTTTCTTGTCTTCCCCAGTGGAGGCGGAACACGTAATCTGGCGCGCGCTTCGATTGTGATTTTGATTCAGATTCATGATTTGCTAAATTAATCATTCAGACCGCTTTTTGAATCTTTTTGTTCAGTTCAAAGGAATCAAATGTAAAAGATTAGACTCAAATTATTTTTTTAATGAATCAGACATCACTATCGCTGATCTGCACGCATGTTTGGCTATTATTTTGGTGTTACCATGTCGCAAAAGTATCGAAAGGGTCTGGAGAAATTTATCAAAGTATCCATTTTCTCTTCAAAATGTAGTGAAGTGAAAGTAAAAGTCCAAAGAAATATTTATACTCAAGTACAGATATGAAAAAACTGTACTTAAGTACAGTAACAAAGTATACACCTCTGGTCATGACATTACTAATGTAAAAAAACAGCACCATCACTATTTGAAAAAAGTCATTTTTGATCAAATCTAGACAGACCCCATTTCCAGCAACCATCACTCCAACACCTTATCCTTGAGTAATCATGCTAAATTGCTAATTTGGTACTAGAAAATCACTTGCCATTATATCAAACACAGTTGAAAGCTATTTGGTTCATTAAATGAAGCTTAACATTGTCTTTGTGTTTGTTTTTGAGTTGCCACAGTATGCAATAGACTGACATGTCTTAAGGTCAGTATTAGGTCAAAAATGGCAAAAAAAAGAAACAGTTTTCTCTAGAAACTCGTCAGTCTGTCATTGTTTTGAGGAATGAAGGCTATACAATGCTTGAAATTGTATGAAAAGATTTCATACAAAGGTGTACACTACAGTCTTCAAAGACAAAGGACAACTGTCTCTAACAAGGACAGAAAGAGATGTGGAAGACCAGATGTACAACTAAACAAGAGGATAAGTACATCAGAGTCTCTAGTTTGAGAAATAGATGCCTCACATGTCCTCAGCTGACAGCTTCATTGAATTCTACCCGCTCAACACCAGTTTCATGTACAACAGTAAAGAGAAGACTCAGGGGTGCAGGCCTTATGGGAAGAATTGCAAAGAAAAAGACACTTTTGAAACAGAAAATCAAAAAGAAATGTTTAGAGTGGGCAAAGAAACACAGACATTGGACAACAGATAATTGGAAAAGAGCGTTATGGATCTTAACCCCATTGAACTTTTGTGGGATCAGCTAGACTGTAAGGTGTGTGAGAAATGCCCGACAAGACAGCCACATCTATGGCAAGTGCTACAGGAAGCGTGGAGTGAAATGTCACCTGAGTATCTGGACAAACTGACAGCTAGAATGCCAAGAATCTGCAAAGCTGTCATTGCTGCACGTGGAGGATTTTCTGATGAGAACTCTTTGAAGTAGTTTAAGTGTTGAAGTATTGTTTTCAAATTGTATTAGTAATTTTTCATGTTATTAATGTCCTGACTATACATTGTGATCAGTTGAATGCCATTGTGGTGAATAAAAGTACCAATTTCTTTCCATAAGAGCAAAATCTGTACATTATTCCATTTCTTTCCATTTTTGGTGAAATTTGACCTGTTTTTACTCATTAAAGCTGTTTAATTTGGCTCAGTGATATGGTATGTATGTATATATGGTAGTGGCAAAATGACACCACCTCCGATTGCTGTTTTATATCTATAAAAAAAAAAAAAAAAAATCTCAGAGCACTTTATATGGCAACTTGCTGTGTTTTAACTGACATTTATCCCTAAAATAGTGAGGCAGTGATAAATTGGTTTATATTTATGAAAATCAAACAAAAAGAATGTAATATGAAGCCCATTTTTACAGCAAAGACACAATATTCCCCTTAATAATGGCAGAAAGTTATTACTGCTGTATTCAAAAGCTTTAGTTGGTGGAATTGAAATATTCCATTCTGTACAGCCGTGACCAATAATCCCCTTTCTGATTTCATTTCTTTCTGCTGTGTGTGACTTCAACCCTCATTATGGCCTTGAGCACCAGATGTTTCAAAGCACTGAACCCTTGTCTGTCCTGCAGTTTGATTAAATTTATGTTTTTCTAGCAACAAATACTGTTGCAGTGTTTCCATCCCTCTAAGTCAAGCTTTTAGTGTGACTGACTGCAGAGGTCACCTACTCTCATATTGTTTCCTTTTTATCAGTTTTTTTTTCCTAATGGATTTTAGTAGCATCCATCCACTGAAAAATTAAACAAAGAAAAAAATAATCTGATAGTCTTGTCTCTAAATGCCTGGTTTATGATCGGTTTGAATAGGGAAGTCATCATGCCCTTTTTCTGACTGCTAAACAAACCCCTACCTCTAAGTATTAAACTTCTATGCATAATGGGGTGATTCTCAAGAAACCTGTCAAGAAAATGCCCAGATCATATTTAACCTAGAATCATTACAAGCAAAATATAATTTTGTTTTTGTTTTGTTTGTTTTTTTGCACAAAGAAAATGAAACTTACATTTAGGACCATTAAGATTTGTTTTAATTCATTGTGCCATTATTTCAAGGATACCTATATACATTTTACCCCCCTAATTCAGGTTACCATAACGTGACTCTGGACATTTAACTTGTGCTATTTCCATTGTTTTCAATGATGATTCTCATTACCGTAACAGTCATTTTTATACATTACAGTTAAAAAGATACTGTTGTACAGTGAATTTGTATTTTATTCAAATATGTGAAAATTCAAGGCAGTACCAAGAGTGTACTAAGATGTACATGTAGATGTAATAATACATTACAATTTAATAACTTTATTTAATAACTTATTATAACTTATATAGCAACTTTTAGCAATTTAGCACAAAGTTCTTCATAAAACAAAATCAAAACACACTCAGTAAAACACAAGGTATAAACAGAAATTCATAAAGTAATAAAAGCAAGTCTATACAAATGAGTTTTTAAATGAGACTTAAAAACAGACAGATTCAGCAGATCTAATATCCCATGGCAGGATGTTCCATGATTGTGGGGCCTTCACTACAAAAGCTGTATCACCTTTTAGTTTTGCATCTGGATCTTGGAACAGCCAACAGTTCATGACAAAAGTTCTAAGAGATCTAATTGTTTCATAAGGTCTTAGAAGTTCTGCTAAATAATCTGGTGCTAAACCGTGTAATGCAATTAATTAATAAAGTCTTAGCCTAAAATGATCTGGTAACCAATGCAAAGAAGTTAAATTTGGAGTAATATGATTAAAAGACCTAGTTCGTGTCAAAAGTCTAGCTGCAGCATTTTGCACTGATTGTAACCGTGCTAAAGTGCGTTGATTTAAAGTTAAAAACAGGGCATTACAATAATCAAGGCAAGATTAAATAAAAGCATGAATACGCTTCTCTGTATCCTTAAAACTCAAAACATGTCTCACCTTGGGAATGTTCCTTAACTGATGAAAACAAGACTGGACTAACTTCCTGACATGATATTCAAAATTTAAATTAGGATCAAAATAGATGCTCAGATATCTCACCACCTGCTGAATATTTGGGACCACCTGACTAAGTGCTGGCTCAATTACACTTTTTTTTTTTAAACCATGACATTATAACAGCCTCTGTTTTATCAGTGTCTAACTGAAGAAAATTACATCCCATCCAATTTTTTATATCTGCTATTCAAGATTGAAGAACATTTAAATTAGTCAGATCATTGGGATTCAATGACAAATACAACTGTAAGTCATCTGCATAGCAATGGAAATTTATGATGTATTTTCAAATCCCAGAACCAAGCAGTAACATATGTAAAGAAAACAAAATTGGCCCTAACAGGGATCTTTGCGGAACACCACAATTTATTGTTGAAGAGGAGGACATCTCATCTCCAACAGACACTACAAATTTCCTATTCGACAAATAGGAAACAAGCCAACCTGAAGCCATGCCAGATATTCCCACCCATATTTTCAGTGGATCAATTAAAACTGAATGATCAACTGTATTAAACGCTGTAGTTAAGTCAAGTAACACTAAAATGGAGCACTCTCCAGCATCCTCCGCCATCAATAAGTGATTGGCCACTCTAAGAAGGGCAGTTTCTGTACTGTGATTTTCTTTAAAACCTGACTGATATGTCTCAAAAATAATGTTATACTTCAATACCTCCAGCAGTTGTTTAGCTACAACTTTCTCTATTATTTTAAAGATGAAAGATAATTTAGTGATTGGTCTATAGTTATTCGCAACTCACAGATCTAATGAGGGATTCTTCAGAAGCGGTTGAACTATTACATTCCTTAACTCCTCTGGGACACAATTGAAATAATTGTTAATAATTTTTCACATTGTGGTAATGAGAATATCAAAATGACCATCTTTTTTTCGCATAATGGAAATGAGAATTAAGGGGTAAAATGTGCATGACTGTCATGAAAAAATGTCACACAAAAAAAAAAAAAAAACCTTATTGGCCCTAAAATACATTTATTCTCTATATGCAACACATAATTTTTGATTGTTTTGTAAATTGATTTTTGAGTAAAATAGGACCAGGACATTTTCTTGACAGGTTTCATGAGAATCACCGAGCAATGTGCTAAAAACACTCAGAACACCTTAACAACCATGTTGCAATGTCCTAGCAACCACACAGAATACCCTAGTAACCTCCCAGGACAACAAAGCAGTGTGCTAAATACACTCAGAACACCTTAGCAATCACCTAGTTATGCCCTAGCAGCCACCCAGAACACACTAGCAACTGCATAGCAACAACCTGACAACCACCCAAAGCACCCTTACAACCCTATTGCATTATGCTAAAATCCACCTACAACACCTTAGCTGCCAGTAGGTAGTGCTCTGGCAACCACTCAGAACACCTTAGCAACCGCATAGCAGCGTCCTCACAATACCATCAATACCGCCTTTAGCTTTGATTACGACGCACATTCGTCATGGTATTGTTTCGACAACCTTATGCAACGTCACAACATTTATTTCCGTCCAGAGTTGCATTAATTTTTGCCCGAGATCTTGTATTGACGACGGGAGAGTCGAACCACTCCGTAAAGTCTTCTCCAGCACATCCTAATGACTTTCAATGGGGTTAAGGTCAGGACTCTATGGTGGCCAATTCATGTGTGATAATGATTCCTTATGCTCCCTGAACCACTCTTTCACAATTTGAGCACGATGAATCTTGGCATTGTCATCCTGGAATATGCCCGTGCCGTCAGGAAAGAAAAAATCCATTGATTTGGTCATTCAGTACATTCAGGTTGTCAGTTAACTGCATTTTATTGCTGCATAATGTTGCTGAGCCTAGACCTGACCAATTGAAGCAACCCCATATCATAACCATTATTTAAATCCAAATGGCAACTTTTTTTTTTTTGGCCCAGCAGTGTACATTACATCATATACATATTAGGGATGGGCATTTTGGTCATTTTTGGTCATCTGGCTGCTGCATTGCGTATTGTTGTTGTTCTAATATCTCAGCTACTCATTATTATTATAGGCTGTTATAATATTGTCTGTAACACAAAGTGCAAAAAAGTTTTCATCGTTACACACTTCCGAGTACTCGAGTACTCGTGACCATCCCTAATATATATGTTGTGGCAACAGACAAGTAAAACTCTAAGACAATGCAAAAAAAGGCTTGAAATTCAAAATATTGTTTGTTTGTTTTATTTCAATATCACTGAACATAACCCTGTTATTGGACTACTTCCATCCAAATTATTTATTTGCATTGAAATTATGTCATTTGAGGAGAAAGAAATGGCTGAACAGCTGAAATCAACCTCCGGTTTGTGTCAGAGTTCTGTTGGTGTTTATTTTGTGAAAGGGACCATCTCACTCCTCATTATCCAGCTTATTACAAGACTACTTGCCAAATACACAAATAAAAAACATTGATTTGTGCCGAAATGATGTAATTATGTGATAAGAAAGAAATAGCTGAACAGCTGAAATCCACCTCCGGTTTGCATCAGAGTTCTGTTGTTTTTATTTTGTAATTGACCCTTCGCTAAGCTCCGCCCCCCTTGGTTACGGTTGCTCGCTCTGACAAGCTCTGCAGAACTCCCCAATGGAATGAATGGGATATTGCCATGAACTACACTGTTTTTGGCAAAATATTCTCATTAACGGAATGGATAATATTTGTTTACGTGGGCTGGAATGAAGAGTGACATTGTAGTGCATATTTATCTGAAGATTTTTGTAAAAAATTGTTAAATTACACAGTAATTTGATTAAAAACTGTGGAGACTGTGAATCAGAATCAAGGCAAACGATTATTACAGTCACTTGAAAAGAGAAAAACTTCATTTAATAGCGATTACACATCTAATAACATTAGCATAAGTGAACAGAGCTGTTTATAACATCTCATAACACTCATTTTGATGCAGTGAACTGTTTATTTACTATCACTTTTACTTGAATCAACACAAATTAATTAACGTTCAGTTATTAGCTTTAATTTACCTTGGAGCAAATGTAGGTGTCATTTCAGATGTTATATGTTCATTTGGGAATGAGGAGTGACGGTTTAATTCATAACCTGCTCTTCTCCAGATTTATTTAAAGATTATTTTAAAAAAGAAAGAAAAACCTTTATCCTATCTGGGTAACTCGTGTCACTATTACAAATGACCCGGCAACAACGTGCTTTACATTTTTTTTGATTATTTTGATAAAATCCCACTTAAAAGTACTCAAACACACACTATTTACATCGGCTGTCAGAGTAATGGCGGAAGCACTTTTAAGTAGAACCCGACCGATATGGGATTTTTGAGACCGATACCGATTTTAGAGAGGGAAAATTCACAGATTACCGATATGGTGACCGATATAGCTAATTTTTGAGCTGGAATGAAAACAGACCTTTTCTATGTGGATTTTTCACCGATTTTGCACCGATATGACTATGCAAAGGTACTCAGAAGGCTGCTTTCTTAAATATTTTTGTCAAAGAATATTTGACATTATTATTATACATGGTCAACAAATTCTAGAAATGAACACTGAGAAAATAAAGAATAAATACAAATACAATAAATAGCTTAATAAACATCAGTACTGTTAGTATCAGTCAGTTGCTGACCATTTAAATAAAGAATAAATACAATAAAATAAAAATCAGTACTATATGTTTAGTATCAGTCAAATGCTGACCATTAAAATAAAGAATAAATAAAAATAAAATAAATAGCTTAATTAACATCAGTACTGTATGTTTAGTATCAGTCAAATGCTGACCATTAAAATAAAGAATAAATAAAAATAAAATAAATAGCTTAATTAACATCAGTACTGTATGTTTAGTATCAGTCAATTGCTGACCATTAAAATAAAGAATAAATAAAATAAATAGCTTAATTAACATCAGTACTGTATGTTTAGTATCAGTCAAATGCTGACCATTAAAATAAAGAATAAATAAAAATAAAATAAATAGCTCAATTAACATCAGTACTGTATGTTTAGTATCAGTCAAATGCTGACCATTAAAATAAAGAATAAATAAAAATAAAATAAATAGCTTAATTAACATCAGTACTGTATGTTTAGTATCAGTCAATTGCTGACCATTAAAATAAAGAATAAATAAAATAAATAGCTTAATTAACATCAGTACTGTATGTTTAGTATCAGTCAAATGCTGACCATTAAAATAAAGAATAAATAAAAATAAAATAAATAGCTTAATTAACATCAGTACTGTATGTTTAGTATCAGTCAATTGCTGACCATTAAAATAAAGAATAAATACAAATACAATAAATAGCTAAATAAATATCAGTACTGTATGTTTAGTATCATTAAAATGCTGACCATTTAAATAAAGAATAAATAAATTAAAATAAATAGCTAAATAAACATCAGGGGCCGGTTGCACCAGCTACACGTATGTTACAACTTAGCCTAGTTGTGGCGTAAATGGGCACTAAATCACAATTTACACTCTACTAAATATTTGAGCATTGCACCATTAAATTTATGTAGAACGTAACTCTACGTATAAACTAAATATATACAGCAGCCTCCGACCAGGAGTAACTGATGGAATAAAAGATCATGTTTTGGTTGACGGGCATCAGTCCTTTCGACATATATGATGATGTTGGCATTTACACTCATTTACATTTACGAGAGAGGAAAAAAAAACTGAAGCGGCTCTTCAGCATGAAACCGTTCTAACGGTGCCGTTTTTAGGGTGCATCGCCCGGTGTCAAGTTTCAACACATTCAAAATATATATAGGATATTAAAATGAATAAATGTCTATTTTTCCAGCCTACTGTATTAGTATTTATCACCCCACATTTATTTTAGATACAGTTCCTATATATTATTATTTACACAGGGCAAATATACTATTTATTAAATCTACTTTTATTACGCATCCTCTTTTAATGTCTGGAAAACCAGACTTTTAAATATTTCATTTTATAAATGCAACGACTGGAATTGTTCGGTTGAAGGGGGTACCAAACTGTGAATCCTGAACAAAACAGTTTGGTGAATACTAGGGGTGTGCGAAACTAGTCGACTAAACGGTTCTGATGCTGCTAGTCGACACTGGAATTACTATTCAGTTAATATTCCCCCCATTAAACTGATAATAATTTTTACACATTTACGTTTGGTTTTATATTTTTACAGAGGCTGCACTTAAATTACTGTCATATTAATGTTACATATTTTAAATAGAATTAATAATAAAAATATTATTTAAAAAGAGGATATCTGGAGCAGATACCGAGTTTAAATTATATGTAATTTACACCATAAATTTTCATAGCTATGCAGATGACTTACAGTTGTATTTGTCAGGAAAATGTCTTCTCGCTAGACAAGCAAACTCAGTAAAATAGTTATGAAATCACTTCGGTGGTGCGGGAATCGGCTTTCCAAATGTTTGAGAGTCCCTAAGGATGTTTTCACATTTGAGTCATCTTTACATCTGTGCATGCTTGGATGTTATTTTTCCACTGAGCGGGCTTTTTCAAGCGCAGGATAGCCGCCTCAGGTGAGTGAAGTTCCGTCTTTCACCGGACCATGCCCACGTGTTAATTTTACTCATCAAAAAATGTATGCTGTTGAGTAAGTAGCCTAGAAAATAACTGTTTTAGACTAGGTATGCCATTTTTTTAATCTGCTGATTAAGAAGGCTGTTTTCAATGAGGTGCCGACTGCTTAACGTGTTAAACTATCTTTTATTCTGTGTGCACGTCATGTTTAGAGTACATTAGGTTTATTGTAGGCTATTTTTTCTATCCTATAGCTACTATTTATTTATTTTTTATTTATTTATTTGTATTTATTTTTTTACATTGTAACTGTTATTGGTTAACGTTCTTTAATGAACAGCTGTCATATTTGATCAATGGTTCATGCATGACTGCACGTCGTGAAATACGCGCAACTTTTCAGCACATTTTTTTCTCTCATAGATTTGGCTTACCTGTTAATTATTTTCAACAATGTCCTGACTGTTTTAATATGTTAAGTAACTTTTACTTGGTGATTTCTGTTTAGAACAGGCTTTTAGGGTTGTTCCATTGATCCTGCACTATTCATTCAATTGTTTTCTATAAATATGTTGATTGAATGTTGATTCAGTGAATGCGTGTCATGTTCTATATTTAAAGTACAATGATTATAATTCAAGGCGAGCACGTCGCAGATAAATGCCCCTTTTCAGTGGAATTTAGCATCGGATTTGGAAAAGATTAAGTATTTTAAATGGGTCGCACAAAAACATTTTTTTTCTTTTTTTACTGTTTTCTGAAGGTTGGTTTCTCTTTAGACTAGTCCACTAGTCGGTTACAAAACTGCCGTTTAAACGACAGTCAAATTAGTCGTAGCACACATCCCTAGTGAATACTTGTTTACACGCTGACAACAATGGAAGTAGCTATGTGGTTAGCTAGTTAGCTGTAAGTTCGTTGCCACGGAGAGTAAAAGATGGACTTTATTTACTTTACAGCATTGCTTCTCACCAATTAGGTAACAGCAAAGCATGAAATCAACACTCACCACACACAATCCACCACTACACCACTGTCTGCTGAGCTGCAAAAAGATGCTCTGTTTACCTTTCAATCTGCTACATTACTGACTGCACTGACAAACTGTAGCTGGCTAACACAGCAAACAGATGTGATAAACATGAGTAACATGGTTGTCAGGGACAGGGTTAACGTTATATTAGTTATATAAAATGATGGGGTCATTTTTTATTAACATTTCAGTATGTATTTCACAAACTAGTTAGCAATTTAAGGAAAAGAGACCGCTCAAATCCACACCGTTTAACTCCGCCTTGTCTGCAGAGCCACCGTCAGCTCAGAGTCAGCTCTGAAAACAATGGAGTCGGAGCACACTCTGCTGGACAAACTATGCTATGACACCAATTCTAAAGCATTCTTTTCTGCATTATATGTTCTGAAAAAAGTTTTAATATCGGCGCATATCGGTAAAATATACGCCGATACCGATATATCGGTGAAAGTCTAATATTGGCAGATATATCAGTCGGGCACTAATTTTTACTTAAACATTTTTTGTGAATGAACAAGGTGTGTAAAAAAATTTTTTTGGAACTCAGTAAAATAATAATCGGCTGACCAATATATCGGTCGGGCACTACTATTAAGGCGGGGCTTAGTGAAGGGTCAATTAATGAATGTCTGACTGCTCATTATGAATCTTATTACAAGACTACTTGCCAAATAAATAAATGCACATGAAACATTGATTTGAGTTGAAATTATTTTATTAGCTCAACTGTAGAGATCTCAGAGTGATACGAGGAAAGATGGCTCAGATACACAGATGAACGGTCTGATATGTGGATGTGCAGTTGTTACTAAGAAATATCGCACCACTAGATGGCCATTGACCAATCAGAATCCATGTTTCCAGAGAGTGTAATAAGTAAAATTAGCATTTCTGTTTGGTATTTTCCTATGAGTGTTCTTCAACTAAAGGCACGTTTGGCCCTGTGGATGTCTATAAATTATACTTACAAACTCATTGGTTTAATTTTCCACTAACAATGTAAACAGTGGACATACATGCATAACAGGAGAATTCTGTCATATTTACACTGGCGGCCAAAAGTTTGCAATAATGTACAGATTTTGCTCTTATGTAATGAAATTGGTACTTTTATTCACCTGAGGCATTCAACTGATCACAATGTATAGTCAGGACATTAATAACATGAAAAATTACTATTACAATTTGAAAAAAATATTCAGAACTTCTTAAACTACTTCAAAGAGTTCTCATCAAAAAATCCTCCATGTGCAGCAATGACAGCTATGCAGATTCTTGGCATTCTAGCTGTCAGTTTGTCCAGATACTCAGGTGACATTTCACCCCACGCTTCCTGAAGCACTTGCCATAGATGTGGCTGTCTTGTCGGGCACTTCTCACACACCTTACAGTCTAACTGCTCCCACAAAAGCTCAATGGGGTTAAGATCCATAACACTCTTTTCCAATTATCTGTTGTCCAATGTCTGTGTTTCTTTGCCCACTCTAACCTTTTCTTTTTGTTTTTCTGTTTCAAAAGTGGCTTTTTCTTTGCAAATCTTCCTATAAGGCCTGCACCCGAGTCTTCTCTTTACTGTTGTACATGAAACTGGTGTTGAGTGGGTAGAATTCAATGAAGCTGTCAGCTGAGGACATGTGAGGCGTCTATTTCTCAAACTAGAGACTCTGATGTACTTATCCTCTTGTTTAGTTGTACATCTGGCCTTCTCACATCTCTTTCTGTCCTTGTTAGAGACAGTTGTCCTTTGTCTTTGAAGACTGTAGTGTACACCTTTGTATGAAATCTTCAGTTTTTTGGCAATTTCAAGCATTGTATAGTAGCGGTGTAATGGTACATTTATTCATCCCGAACCATCACGATACTGATGTCACGGTTCGGTGCATGCAGTCAGACGAAGAATACATCTGACACAGGTGATCCACACTCCAATCCAGAAGGGGGCATGCGCGGTAGTGCAATGCTGTATGCTAACCTCCACAACAGGAAAAAAGAGCAGAAGAAGAGACATCTATGCACCAACCCAAAACAAGAATGGCTTCTCCTAATGCACAAGTTTTATTTTTCATTATTCTATTTATTTTGTACTTTTATAACACAAGAGATGCTTTTTCAGTTTTGTAGCTGATTGTGACCAAATACCTTTTGTTTTTTATCAACCCTACAAAAAAATATGACATATGCAAGAATGCATTCTGTTTACTGCTTAGTGCTTAATACACTAAAGGAGGCTGTACTGTACCAACTACCTCAGGGGGTACTGTATGCCGCTAGGTGGAACAAACTGTAATTTGCACTACTGTCTGTTCAAAATAAATGAAAAGAAATCTAGCATTTGGGATTTGATGCTTTTTCCTGTTGTACCAAACTCGTATCGAACCGTGACCCCAAAACCGAGGTACGTACCGAACCGTGACTTCTGTGTACCGTTACACCCCTATTGTATAGCCTTCATTCCTCAAAACAATGACTGACTGATGAGTTTCTAGAGAAAGCTGTTTCTTTTTTGCCATTTATGACCTAATATTGACCTGAAGACATGTCAGTCTATTGCATACTGTGGCAACTCAAAAACAAACTCAAAGACAATGTTAAGCTTCATTTAATGAACCAAATAACTTTCAGCTGTGTTTGATATAATGGCAAGTGATTTTCTAGTAACAAATGATCAATTTAGCATGATTACTCAAGGATAAGGTGTTGGAGTGATGGCTGCTGGAAATGGGGTCTGTCTAGATTTGATCAAAAATAACTTTTTTTCTAATAGTGATGGTGCTGTTTTTTACATCAGTAATGTCCTGACTATACTTTGTGATCAGCTGAATGCCACTTTGGTGGATTAAAGTACCAATTTCCTTCTGATATTCTTTTTTATTTATTAAATTTGTCTGAAACATCTTAAACAAATGTCATTATCATAACATGTCATTTTACCATTTGTTTTGTGGTGGAATTGACTTTGTCCTGCTAAAGGTAATTTCATAGCTAGCACTTGATGTAACCTAAATACACACAATTAAATAACAGTTTTACACTTTTTGCAACTATTTGCAAACTAGAGCTTGATTGGAAATAATAATCTCACAAAGGTCACACAAGTGATACACACATGTCTCATATGTCATCTCCAGCATGCTCTTCACTGCCACTGCTGCCTTCTTGCTAATAAAGTACAGTAACTGTTTTTGGGGGGTAAAACTATGTCAGGGCAACATTTTTACAATTTTGATATTGAAATGTATACAAATTTTGAATTGGTTTATTTAATTATTTTTTGTATTTTAAATTAAGTTTTTAAAAATGTTATGATTTTTATTTTTATGATGATTTTTCTAGTTTAAGATTGAAAGTCTGGCTCTGGGACATGGATGAAGCAATACAATCTATATATTAAATGCAGTGTAAAAATAAATGAGATAAAGGCATGGTAAAAAGTCAAAGACAGTTTTAATGTGACCTTTATATAAGAAAATAGTTGAAATCTGTTGGTTAAAAAAAAAACCCTGGGACATTCATTTAAAGTGCGTGTAGTTGAACAAAATCCCTTATCCTCATTTGCTACTACATATGCATCATGGCAAGATAATGTACAGCTTTGCCGATCACTCCAAATGTGTAAAGGTTCACATGAACCTGTTTTTAATGATTGTGCAATGTTTTTGTTTTCTAGCCTCTGTAACTTGGTATCACTGGAACTCCGGGAAAACTTGCTGACGTATTTACCAGAGTAAGTTTAAACCTCTCAATGGTGTGTGTGTGTGTGCACATGCTTCATTAAAGACAGAGGTAAATGTAAATTAATATTCATTCCAATCATTTCAGGTCTGTGTCTCAGCTTCACAAACTTGAAGAACTTGATGTAGGAAATAATGAACTGTATAATTTGGTAAGTGTTGACATTTACATAACATGGTCATATTTCATCCCAATATGTTTTTTATTGCGACATTTATTTTCACATCAATTAAGCACATTTTCCCTCCAAATTCTCATTATTGTAATGTTTTTGGACATTTTTCTTTTGTCATTTTTTTTTTTTTATCGCTATTATTTTCATTAATGATTCTCATTGCATTCTCTTTACCATAATACATGTTTCATAATACAGCGTTTTTATTTTTATATATCAGTTTCATAAAAAAATACAGGACAGGAATACAATACAATAGTGTTTTTACAAATCATCACTTTTTTATGTTAAACGGTTTTATATATATATATACTATTTTACACAAAACATTATATCGTTTTATACAGCAAAGTACAAGACAGTATTTTTTTAAATGACA
The DNA here is from genome assembly GCF_019703515.2 of Myxocyprinus asiaticus. Classification (NCBI taxonomy): domain Eukaryota; kingdom Metazoa; phylum Chordata; class Actinopteri; order Cypriniformes; family Catostomidae; genus Myxocyprinus; species Myxocyprinus asiaticus. Next base: position 4,154,547 of record NC_059366.1, read on the forward strand.
ATAAAAATATTTTTTTGTTTAAATCAGCATAAATTAAAGGCAGTACAACAAATACTACCATGATTTATAAATACTCTATAATACTTAGATAATATATATTTTTTTCTCCTCATTGCAGTAATGAGGATGGTGGTGGGGGAACTTAATTGTCACGATGCAAACAATCTTAATTGAAACATTGGCCTATTCTTTCAGGCACTGATTTAGTTTTAGGAGGGGTAAAATGCTCATTTCCATGAATGTAAGCTCTGTTTGACAGAGGCAAGCTTGTGGTGGGCTTAAGACAGGCTACACTGGAATGTTCTGAAATGTTTGGCATTGGTCTGAAGCATTCTTGTGCACGTCGGTTACAGTCACCTACTGCAAGCCTGTTGCTCCATCTGAACTGTGTCAAACTTGTTTTCCTGCAGCCGGAGACAATAGGCTGTCTCATCAGTCTAAAAGACCTGTGGCTGGATGGAAACCAGTTGTCTGACATACCACCGGTAAAGTATTCCTCAAATGTCCTGTTTATGTCATATAAAAAATCATTCTTTCTACCTCATGTACACTAGACTCATGCATTGAAGGATGAATCACCTTTCTCGGTTAATTTATTAATTGATGTTTGCGTGTGAGTGAGTGTCCTGGTCAAATAACTGTCATATTTACCTAGCTGACATTAGGGCTGGGCCTTATGAAAAAATTATATCTTGATATTTTTCAACCTTTTGAAGATATTCAAGATATATTTCAATATGTATGTATTTGCTCATCATTTCATCCAAGTAGATTTAAAATGTTTAAAGCAAGAAGTAAAATGCAGTGAAAATCTAGTTTAAAATAATTAAGGCACACTGTTTTCACTAAATGAACTCAAGAAAGAATTATATTTAATCATTTCATTTTATATGTGCCAATAGAACAATATGTAATATTAAACAGCAATATTTACCTACATAGAGGGATGCAGCGATTTAGAAATGTATGATACCGATACTGATACCTATAACCCCCAATTATTTTTGTCTGTTGATCTAGAACTTAATTTAAATCAAATTAAGACATCAAAACATTTTTATGTATTATAGAAAGGATTGATAACAGATGAATAGTTTTTGAAACATAGCATATAAACAAAGTTTACTATTTGAATTGGAAAAAGTATGCCCTATCTGCTTTTATTATTGGTCAGTCAGACAGATATGGTAATGCTAATATTGGCTGATACCAGTATCGTCTCCGATATATAATGCATCCCTGCCTACCAATTGTTTTTACAAATAAATTTAAATACATGAAAAATGCCATGAGTTTAGTTATCTGACCATTGTTGAGTGATTACGCAAATCATTTGTTCTTGAAATGACAGTGGACATTGTGAATTGATTCATAAAAATGAATCAAACTTGCCAATTCTAACACTGTTTTTGCTATTGCAGTTTAAATTAGAGACGCTGTTAAAACATCTGTCTTAATGTCCTCATACTTGCAAGTCGTGAGACAAGGATTGTAAAACAATCGGTAAAACTTTCTTTTAAGGGTCCACAAGAATGAATAAGACAGTAATTAATAACTAGATTCTGAAGAAAATGTGAGTGGCTCTTGCCGTGGCAAAACTTGTCACCACAATGTCCCACCAAGGGCTTCAGTAGACAGCTCCGAGTAAAAAGAGCCCACCCTCATATTTCTACGATGTTCTAATGCAGAGATTATGGGTGTTTCTATACGGTTGCTAGGGTGCTCTGGATGCTTGGTAGGCATTTGCCTGGGTGATACATAAATTCTTGTTTGTTAGCCTGAGTCAATTGAACCCACCCCCATGTCTCCATGATGTCCTTGTTTTGAGATATGGATGTTTCTATACAGTTGCTAGGGTGATCTGAATGGTTGCTAGGGTGTGGCTAGACAGTTGCCAAGGTAATTCTTAATGGCCACTTGAAAGCTTGAGTGACATGAGCCAACCCCCATGTCTCTCTGATATTCTTGTGCGAAGATATCCCTCTCAAACATTTTCAATGGAAGTCTGTGGGTTTCGTTTGCTAGGGTGGTCTGGATGGATGCTAGAGCATGGCTAGGTAGTTTCCAAGGTGATACTTAGACTGCTTGCTAGCTTGAGTTAAGAGAACCCACCCCCATGTCTCTATGACATTCTGATCCGAAGATATGAGCCCTCAGATTTCCTGTCAATGGTAAGTCTATGGGATTTGTTCTCAGTTTTTTCACCGGATGGCTTAAAGTCGTAGCACCTCTTTATTTAAAATTGTTTTTTTTTTTTTTTTTTAACCCAATTTGGAATGCCCAATTCCCAATGCGCTCTAAGTCCTCGTGGTGGCATAGTGACTCGCCTCAGTCCGGGTGGTGACGAATCTCAGTTGCCTCCATGTCTGAGACCTTCAATCCGCGCATCTTATCACGTGGCTTGTTGAGCACGTTACCGTGGAGACATAGCGCATGTGGAGGCTTCATGCTATTCTCCGCGGCATCCACACACAACTCGCTATGCACCCCACTGAGAGCGAGGACCACATTATGGCAACCACGAGGAGGTTACCCCATGCGACTCTACCCTCCCTAGCAACCAGGCCAATTTGGTTGCTTAGGAGACCTGGCTGGAGTCACTCAGCACGCCCTGGATTCGAACTCACGACTCCAGGGGTGGTAGTCAGCGTCTTTACTCGCTGAGATACCCAGGCCCCCGCACTTGTCTCCTTATTAAGCTGGTTGATTTGACACCTCGTTCATGGGTTTACGACAAACGATGCAGAACGAGTTTGCTGCCGCCCTAAACGAAGGACAGAGAAACTGTAATACTGAAGCCTTGCTAAAGCAAGTGCCAGTAATGAACTGAATGTAGAGTAAGGGAATCTTAGCTGTAATTTACAGCTTATTTTTGTGTCGAAAGTTTTGTAATTAGTGCTCCATATCAGAGATAAAATTTCAGGTTTACTAAACAATATTAAGATAGTAATTAAGGCTAATTATTATTGTCCTTTCAAGTCTGTTACTAATAAATTACTCAAATCTTCTATTTTATTTGCATGTGTTTCAATTACAATAAAACCCTCTGAGCTTTTTTTAGCTTACTGCAAATACTGTAAACGCCTAAAGGGGCGATCACACTACACTTCGCACTCCATTCACTCCCATTCAAACGCATCTGAACATGGGAGAACGTAAACACAGATTAAACTGGTTTCAATGCAAAAATGTCATATTTCTTACTAGATGTAGTTTTGTTGCCATTTCTCTCAAAGACAAACTTCTCTGAGATCGACACCATGTTGTTTTGTCACATGACTCCTTGCATCAAATGTTTAACCCTTTACTGAGTCCAGAGTGTCCTGAACTGAGATTAGTCGGTTCAAATGAAATTAAATTATGCGTAGCGTGTAGCGAAGCCAAAACACAATGTCCTCGGAGGACGACGCAGGGTCGCACAAGGTACATTTTTTATAACTGTCTCATTCATGCTTAACTAGTGCATACCAAATAAATGTTACCAAATAAATCTAATGGTACGGTCTTTAGGAAACTTAATGGCAGATTAAAAAGCAAGTCAAAATCAATGGGATATTTACAGTGTTGCTCACGTTTATTTTGTCTGCAAAGTCATTGTGAGTATATCGTAAATGTTTGAAATATCGCCCAGCCCTAGTTGACATCTTACATTATCATATACGTTCAGCTGTTGCCTCTTTATCTGAGTTTTATTTCTTTCATTTTGTGTTTTGTATTGTGACAAATGTAATGGTACTTCATATCAATTTACATTTGAACAGTATTTTTTTTATTTTTAAGTCAAGCACTTACATTTGACAATATCCAGAGGCTTTTAATAATGTTGTGGGTGTGTTTTCATGTGGTTGTCTCTGTATGTGCTTGGTTACATGCATGTTTGCTAAGTGTGTACTCTTTGTTCCTCAGGAACTTGGTGGGATGAGAAGCCTTACTTGTCTAGATGTATCAGAGAATAAGATAGAGCACCTCCCAGAGGAGATGGGAAACCTGCTTTCCCTCACAGACCTCCTGGTGTCCCAGAACCTCATTGACATGCTGCCCGAGAGCATAGGTCAGTGGTCATGCACCGCAGGGCCTGTGTGCTTCTTTAGATAGACAATTAGTTATAACACGTCCAGTCACTTGTTAATATTATTACTGATGGAGTTGTGAATGTGTTGTGTTAATTGTGTAGCTGACATGAAATTTTAATCCCCTCGTATCATTATTATTATAATACATGCTTTTTTATGACATCATATACATTGATAGAATGTGGAACTTGTGCATTCTTTAAAAAGCTCAAATGTGATTTAAAATGAAAAGAAAAAAGAAAACAAAAATGATGAAAAATAATGTGTAAAGACACGCCCATTAAGGTTGCTTAATGTCTTTTTCAGTTTTCACAGTATTCTTACTATATCTGTTCTTCCTTAGGAAAATTAAGATGGCTTTCGATATTGAAAGCGGATCAGAACCAATTAGTGCAGCTGCCGGAGAGCATCGGCAACTGTGAAAGCCTATCTGAACTGGTGCTGACTGAAAACCAGCTGGTTGTAAGTTACCATTACATGTGAATCACCTGAGTGTACTAACTATGTGCATTTATTTCCCTCAGGACTGTGTATCGAGCCAGTCAATGTTAGAGGAAATAAAAATCAGCAGATGTAGAATCAGCTCAGACTTGCTGTAAAACAGTGTTAAAAGTGTGGGTGGTGTCAGAATTTTTAAACGTGAAACCGATTTCATCCACTATTACCCTCGAATCTGAATTTGAGATCTCAGATTTGCGCAAAGCCTTCTCTTAAATGGAAATGATGTCATCATTTACTCGCCCTCATGTCGTTCCAGACTTTATTTGTTCCTTGGAACACAAAAGGCGATTTTATGAGCTATTCCTATAAGTGAATGGCCAAACCCCTTAGGGTTGGGCTTTAATGAATTGCATGTAACGCCGGTTCATATTAAGAATACATTAATGAAGTAACTGTATTCAGCCCTCATTATGTTTTTAAGCACCTTAACTCAGAATACAGTTACTTTATAAAAAGAATACTACTCTCATAATGACCACAAAATTCTTGTCAATAGACCTTATTCAAAGCAGTGCCATGTTTGATTTTTGACTTGAAAACAAGGCTGTGAGGAATAGACTTTCCATCTTTTCAATGGCATCCACTGTATAAAGCTCCTAGATCACATCTCATTTTCCACAACATCATGTTGTCTGGAGTTTTTTGTCTATGGAAATTTCTTGTAAAGACGTCTTTTCAGTGTTCCGTCAGCGTATCGATACAAAACACTTTAACTAGTTTATTCCCGAAGGCCGTGGACGGCCTTTGTTTTCAATTGTTTGCATTCAGCACATGTGTACAGTATCGCTCTATTAAGTAACCTGGTCAACCAATGCACCATTTAAAAGATCTAAGGCTGCAGATTCCTTCCAATGAAAGCACTGATCAATCTAAATTACTTTCAGCCAATGATTTCATATTTTGTGTAAAGAGTGCACAATAGACAACACAACAACAAAGCAGGAAGTCCTTACCTTGATTTTGTTATGGCAATGTAGATTTTGATCCAGCAATGATGACATCCATCTGTTTTGACTGCAATAGTCCATTACACGACATCCATAGTAAATCTTTGCCCAAAAACACGCAAACAAATAAAAATCCATAGAACTTCCATTGTTTACATCATGAAATTCAGTAAACACGATGACGTCATCCTTTTTATTTGACAAACTATGCACGTCTAACGTGCCCTACGCTAAAATAAAACGTATAAATGCATTTAGTAGAGTGTCTGGAACAGAAGTATCGCACCCCTGATGTTTTCTGAATAAAACTGGCTTCATAGTTTTAGAAAATAGCACATGAGAACAGCCGTTTCTGATGATGTCTGTTCATGCAAAGGCAAATTTGTTTGGTTAAAAAAAATCTACCAATAGCACTCTAGAGGGTTGTAATTTATGAGAACATGTAACCAATGAAATTACGAATACGGCAATATGTGTGTGTTGATAATTTGCATAAATTATTGCATCATTTCATAAGTGAGAACACTTCTCATTGGAAGATTCAAATGTGCACGCTCGGTCTCCTTGACAACGCTGGCCTTTCTGAAAGGCACCCAGGCAAGACTTGGATAAAGGCTTGCAGAAAGCTAATTCTTTTTTTTTTTTTTTTTTTTGCTAACTAATTTTGCTAGTATCACCTTCAAATTTGAAACATAGCTTGGTAAAACTTAGGGCTTTAACCTGTTATGTTTTGTGTCTATCCCACAGCATTGTGTATTTATTTAATAATACATTTTTGAATTTAACTTTTTCTTTTGTGTTTGCACTTCATCTCGGTGTTAGTAACAGATTAAGTAATTTTGAAGATTTCATAGTAAAGTCTCAAGTGTTAGCTTTCTAAAGATACTTGATTCTGTGTGTAGTCAGAGGGACTCATGAGCAGTAATCCTTTTATTTTGCATATGCCATTTACCCTGTTCCTCACCAAAGTGGGGGTGCCAGGTAACAGGTTAAACAACCAGACAATCCATTACCGACCATTAGTGGATTTTGACGATACTGATAACTAAGGTAGTGGAAAAGGCTTACAACTGATTAAATGGCCGATAGTCTTAAAAATAGATTTATAGATTGTAAAAAATTAAGAAATTATTTGTCTTCACTTACAATGATGGGCATGGACTTAGCTGCTACAAGAGCCCAAAATGAATAAAATCCTAGATGCAGTTTATTGTGCAACCAAAATCCCAATAATAACCAGAAAAATACATAAAGATTTGGTGCATAATGAGGGATTTTTAACTATAAACAACCAGAAACACTCAAGGGACTCTTATTGTAATTTTTTTATTATTATTTACAAGTTATGCAGTTGGAGACACAATGAAAAAAAAAACTATCACAACTATCGGCATAGATTTTTGCCAATAGCCGTTCCAAAAAGCAACTATCAGCACCGATGAATCGGTAAAACCATTATATCGGTCTGCCTCTACAATCCATTGAAGGGACTGTAAAGGCCCCTATATACTTCATATGAAATCGAAGAACGAACATTTGTGACATCTGTCCAAAAAGGTGTTTTTTTAGTTCATTTGGTGGTTTGTAAAAGTTCGCCTGGGCAAACTTTTAGGAAAACTTCTTACCAGCTGCTAAACACCTTCATACTGCCATTGGTCCACGTCATCAGTAGGTGTGACCTAAAGCTCTACCTTCTTTGAGGCTGACAGCTAATTATGTTTACGTTGTTCAGTCAGTCAAGATCAGAACATGAACACATCGGAATGTAAAGTTATTAGCAAACTGGTGCAAATTTACCTACAGTACATCTGTATTATCATTCGCGAAGAGACATTTTCCAACACCATGTCATGCATTTTTGTTTTTGTTTTGTTTAATTAGTCTACAGAAGGAATCAAATCTACTCAAATATTAGTGTCCATTCACTCATCACGTGTCATCTGTAGTGAAAGCCATTTACACATCTGCCCAAAGTAAGATATGTCTCTCTTATCATCATTCTTTTGCCTGTATTCTACCCATTAACCCTCTTTTAGGCCACGTCCACACAAAAACGTTTTCATTTGAAAACGCATCTTTTTCTCTACATTTTGGCCTTCCATCCACACTGAGACAGCGTATTTGTCAGCGAAAATTGAGCTTTTTAAAAGACTTAAAAACGGCAGTGTGGACAGAGTGCGTTTTGAAAACGAAAACGATATTTTCAAATGTATCCAGATTTATGTAGACGTAGCCTTATACACAGTAGTATCAGCTTCATCATAAATTACAATAACAGAGTGTAACCGGTGCATATTATAGCCGCATATAGAGTTTTAGCTCAATAGCGCCATGAATGCACAAGGTAAACATTACAAATGACACATTATGTACTGCACATATATTACTTTAAATCATCATCGAGTGGTTAAAACAGCTTCTTTTACTGACCTCATGTAAATTCTACTCATAGAATGAGGTATAAAGTCATTGATAACACATTTTAATGTCATATTAGTTGGGCGTCCTCATATTTAAATGTACTTCTGAACACCTCCCACAGTGATTTGGCAGGTGTCTGAATGTTCACAAATGCTTGGCTGTTTCAAACTACTACTTTTTTTTCTTTTCTTTTTTACCCCTGAACGAAGAAGGAAGAAGAACTTCTCTGGAAGTATATCGGAGCCTTAAGTCTATCCCTCACAGCCTGGTTGTCTTTCCCATCAAAAATTAAAGATGGCATTACTGTGAATATGGTCCATCAAGTGAAAAAGAAGTTTGTGCAGTGTTGCCAGGGTCACACTTTCACTCCAAATTGGGCTAATTGAAAACACAATCGTGGGTTAAAATAATAGAATTGTGAGTTGCGGTGTTTGGATACTTTAAAAATGGACATTGGTTGCAAAAATGTTTGATGGTAGACACTAGATAATTGTAAGTAGCTACTGTGAGATTTGACGTATGGGCAAATAATTCAATGTGACACATATTGTAACATACAGGCATATTAATATGAGTATTTCACATTTTAAAAAACATTTCATATGAAGTGATTCACAAAAAATATAAAACTGACAATTAAAAATAAAGGAAGAGTAAATAATTGCATATGGAAACAAGCAAGCTTTGTTAAAATCATTCATATTGATCATTGTCACATGACCTCAATATGTTGCATGTTTAATTTCTGCAAGTTATCATCTTGAAAATAAATATGGTTAATTTGAATTTTTTTGTATGCAGTTTTGTGTCTAAATCTATTCATCTTTGTCAGACCAATCAAATAATGGTTTTAAAGTTTAAAATGTTAAAAATGCCATTCTGAACATTCACAGACAACTCTGTCCTGTCGCTACAATTTCACAGCTCAGAGAATCTAGCTATTTAGGTTTTTAGATTTACTTCAGATGTTAAAAGGCGGGGTGGGGGGGTTAGCAGTTCAGATAAGTTAATAATGACATATTGAACATAATTCTTTCAATTGTGCTTTGCTTTAATAAATATTGTTCTTGAATTATACTTACTTCCATTACTTTTTTATGTGATGTGTCAGAATACATTACTAAGTAAATGCATTAAAGAGAGAGTATTTAATATTAATTTAATAAAGAGTATTTAATACTTTAAGTATTCTGCCCAATCCCTTGTAATAAACCTCTAATAAACGGTAATAAGCACAACCCTGAAAACACCTTTGCCTGCTGATTAGGGTTGTCATGTGCTCTTATTAATGGTATTAAAGCATGTAAAGAATTTTTTTTTTAACATGTTTTTCCTTTAAGTATTGATGGTGGAATGTCTGTTTTTTTTTTTTTTTTTTTTCTCAGAATTTGCCTAGAAGTATTGGAAAACTAAAGAAACTGTCTAACTTCAACTGTGATAAGAATCGCCTAATGTCTTTACCGAAAGAGGTATGTGATCCTGGTCTTGACTTGAGTTGGGGAGTAAATTAGTGTTGTTAATTGTTATAGTTGAGTTTAACTATTGTTAAAACTTCCCAGAACTGATTTCACTCCCAAAAAAGCATCTGCTGCTGAACGCTAACAATCATGAAGTTCGTCAGAGTGTTTTGTCTGTGCGCTCTAAACTTCAAGTAGGAATATACAGTTGTGCTCAAAAGTTTGCATACCCTGGCAGAAATTGTGAAAGTTTTGCATTGATTTTGAAAATATGACTGATCATGCAAAAAAAAACTGTCTTTTATTTAAGGATAGTGATCATATGAAGCCATTTATTATCACATAGTTGTTTGGCTCCTTTTTAAATCATAATGATAACAGAAATCACCCAAATGGCCCTGATCAAAAGTTTGCATACCCATGAATGTTTGGCCTTGTTACAGACACACAAGGTGACACACACAGGTTTAAATGGCAATTAAAGGTTAATTTCCCACACCTGTGGCTTTTAAATTGCAGTTAGTGTCTGTGTATAAATAGTCAATGAGTTTGTTAGCTCTCACGTGGATGCACTGAGCAGGCTAGATACTGAGCCATGGGGAGCAGAAAAGAACTGTCAAAAGACCTGCATAACAAGGTAATGGAACTTTATAAAGATGGAAAAGGATATAAAAAGATATCCAAAGCCTTGAAAATGCCAGTCAGTACTGTTCAATCATTAAGAAGTTGAAAATTCGGGGATTTCTTGATACCAAGCCAAGGTCAGGTAGACCAAGAAAGATTTCAGCCACAACTGCCAGAAGAATTGTTCGGGATACAAAGAAAAACCCACAGGTAACCTCAGGAGAAATACAGGCTGCTCTGGAAAAAGACTGTGTGGTTGTTTCAAGGAGCACAATACGATGATATTTGAACAAAAATGAGCTACATGGTCGAGTTGCCAGAAAGAAGCCAATGCCACAAAAAAGCCCGCTTACAATATGCCCGACAACACCTTGACAGCTTCTGTCACACTGTAATTTGGAGTGACGAGACCAAAATAGAGCTTTATGGTCACAACCATAAGCGCTATTTTTGGAGAGGGGTCAACAAGGATTGTGCTCCTTGAAACAACCACACTGTCTTTTTATCCTTTTCCATCTTTATAAAGTTCCATTACCTTGTTACGCAGGTCTTTTGACAGTTCTTTTTCTGCTCCCCATGGCTCAGTATCTTGCCTGCTCAGTGCATCCACGTGAGAGCTAACAAACTCATTGACTATTTATACACAGACACTAATTGCAATTTAAAAAGCCACAGGTGTGGGAAATTAACCTTTAATTGCCATTTAAACCTGTGTGTGTCACCTTGTGTGTCTGTAACAAGGCCAAACATTCAAGGGTATGTAAACATTTGATCAGGGCCATTTGGGTGATTTCTGTTATCATTATGATTTAAAAAGGAGCCAAACAACTATGTGATAATAAATGGCTTCATATGATCACTATCCTTAAATAAAAGACAGTTTTTTTGCATGATCAGTCATATTTTCAAAATCAATGCCAAAATTTCACAATTTCTGCCAGGGTATGCAAACTTTTGAGCACAACTGTATTACATTTAATAAAAGAGCTGTAATGGCTTCAACTTCCATTTTCATTTCTGTTTTGCGCCAGTTCCCCCAGAAGTGACAATTTTGTTCACTTGAACATGAGATGGAGTTTGTAACTTGAATGGAAACATGATTAGTGTTGACTGGATTTTGCATTCTGTTTACTGTTGAAGAAGAATAGCTATAAAGCTATAGAAATCTGAAATTTCTATAATAACGATTTTCAAACTCAAAAGTAGAAACTTCCCTAGAGGTCTTAAAGGCAGCTATAACAAACTATCTTTGAAAAGTCTATATTATTTGAATCTCCATTTTGCCTCACGTTTCATGTGTAAGTGTTGCTTCTTTCTGCCTCTATTGATGAGACTGTGTGTTTGCTGTACATATGCAGTGCATGCAGTCACCTGTGGCCAATTCTTATTCATTGTTGATACAGTTTGAACTAGTATTTCTTGCTGTAGCTTGTTCACTCCCACAGTTTTCATTTAGGTGTAGCTGTAGACTTCTCCTGGCATGTGTTCACAAAGTTAGCCAACCATTTCCGTATTAAGCTTAAAGTACTATGACTAGTAACAGTTTTAATTGTAATATGTGTTTTGGTAATTGCTTCGAAAACATCATATTATTACATGAGTATAACGAGGAGGAGGGTGTGGCCGGGCCGTGATGATGCATGGCCGGCGCTTTATCAGCTGATCAGTGGGAGAGCGAGATAAAGTGGAGCCGGAGACACCAGTTCGAGAGAGAGAGAAAGAGAGAGAGAGAGAGAGAGACTCACGCAGCCACGCTGTATGTGTGTCAGTTCGTTTATGTTTTATGTTAAGTTCATTAATATCTTTACATTTTACATTGACTGTACAGCTGGTTCCCGTCGCCTCCTTGCCCATCCATATACTGTTGCAGTGAGTGAGTGGAAAAGAGATTGTCCTGCAGTTATTTCTAAACTGAAATACTGAAATGTGAAATGACTCTTACACTGGTTTGAAGTCAGTGGTCTTTCTTTTAATGGCTTGCTTCACTGAAGGACTTTGATTTGTGTTTATGGCCAAAGCAAGTCCTTGAAGTTAATACATTTCTGATAAAGGTATAATATTTTGTTGCACATGAAAGGCAAGAACATTTTAGAAGTCTCTTAGAAGGTTATGTAGGGCTTAACTGGTTGTTTAGATCAGTGTTACTATCAGAAATAATTGGTAATTATTTCTATAGTTATTAATTAATATTTAAATTAATTAATTGAATCGAACTCATTAAGACCTCATATGGGGCTCCAGTAAATGTAGTGCGTTACGTTTAGGAGCGGGTTTGGTTATCAGCAATAATTAATAATTATCAAAGATAATTATTAATTATTAAAATCAATAAAACATTGATGAGATTCAATGTTAGCTTTTTCTAATCCTTTAAATCAACAATTATCAAAGATAATTATCAATTATCAAAAATCAATAGAATATTAATAAGGATTAATTTTGACGGGGCACCACCCTGGAATCAGGGACTAATAACCAGGATAGTATAACAGTCTCAATATTAGATTGTTTTCTTAGGAAAATCGACATCCGAAGAATATCGATTTTCGGAAAAAAAAAAACAATGAATGAAGGCTTGAATCCGAGCACTGACGTCCCGTCAGCATGACACAGGTGTATGCAAAACAAACCAAAACACTTCTCTTTGTAATATAAATTTAAAAAATATATATGCAGTAATATCAATTAATAATTAATACAATGCAGTCAATAAACTTCCGACTTACAACTACAAACTAAACAGTGATATGATTAGATATGGAAATCAAAATAATCCTATAACACGAGGTGTGTGTGTGTGTGTGTGTGAGAGAGTGTGTGTGTGTGTGTGTGTGTGTAAGGAGGGACGCGCACAAAATGGTGGACGTGACTCTCGTGGAGGGTATGTCACGTGAGACTTCCGGCCAGGGAATATGGCTGCGAATGTGGGTGGAGAGAAACCAGTCAATGGTAGCTTAGGGACAAAGCTGAGCTTTATCACAAAGCTATCTACTAGCCAAAAATGTGTGCCAGAATGTTTGTGAGGGGTCGCGCGCGCATGTGTGTGTGTGAGAGAGAGAGAGAGAGAAGTGACGGCCCCAAAGCCGATTTCACAATCGTGGGAGAGAAAGCAGCTGTTAGTTTATCGCTCAGAGATGCGGTGGATGGCTCGTAAACCTCCCGCGGTCTTTGATTCTTTAATGGATAAACTCAGTTTGTCGGTCTCACCTTCGATGGCGGAAATGCACAACAGTCCAATGTGGTTGGACCACAATACAGCAAATCAAATTCGTGATAATTAATACCCTGAGTATTAATAATGAGCGGACATGGCGGTCCGTAAACTGTACAAGCAATAAACTTGATACACAAGAATAACACACTATAATATTCTATCTCTGCCCAGACGTAAACCTCTTACTTGAATCGCATGAGGATGCACCTAGAATGTGTGTTCATCCGTCCTTTAACTCCGACTCTGTTCCTCGAGGCTTGGGTGATGACGGGAGGCCGTTTCCTCGCTCTGTCGGTGGGCAGTACGACTGCTGATTCTCGGCGGGCTGGTGGAGAAAACAGCAACGTCGACTTGATTGAAGATGGAAGAGAAATGTTTTATTTCTTCACTTCTGCAGGCAAACGGATGAAGATGCAGATTGCTCGGCAGTCTCCTTCGGATCCGTTAGAGTGTTCGGTGAACACAGAGTAATCTCAACTCGTCCAGCGAGATGGAGATTGTATGGCCACAGTTTCAAGTCGGACGTTACTTCCTTGTGCCACGAGGCTACACCTGAGAGCAGCGATGAGCTGTGTCTACACATGGTGAGCAAAGTTGCTGGAAGCAAATCCCGGAAGCATTTCAGAGGTATTTCTACTCCTGATGATGTCATGGTTGAGGGGCATTCTGTCGTGTGCCTCATCCAATAGGAGTTGAGAGTTCAATCCTTTAGTGAGCAAGGCTTCATGGGATTTGTAGTCTGTTTTGGACTCCCTTTGTTTGATTTTGGCGCGATTTTTATCAGTAAGATTTATGACTTATGTGGGGGCCTGAGTTAGGTTTTACAACTGTGTTAGGCCTGCCTTTGTCTTCTATCTGAATACATGAGGCCCAAAAGTTAAGTCATTATTATTGCAATACTGCTGTGGTAAAAATCGAGGTACCTCTTTGTAATATCAGATACAGTATTTAAAAAACTTGTTTACACTCTTACAAAGAGAGCGTTATATTAGGAAAAACCTGTTTGAAATGTATTCTGCTGACTGTGAAGCTGCACGTGTTACTGTAAAATTCCACTACTACTGTAGTTTTGTTGTGGTTTATCATTAAAAGACATTCCTTCTTGGTATTGGCTTGTTCAGAACATATTTACATGCCCATAAAAACAGTCATACTCAAGCGTGTATGATATAAAATAATAATACAAAAAAACATACAATTTAGTGCATTTATGAGTGGGTTTATTTTTTATTTTTTTTAGCTGACACATATTACTTTTTCAGTGATATACTTTCTCCCAATCCAGCTTAATATGTAGAGACAACAATAAATAAGTCATTAATAGGTTCATTTTCTCAAACTGTTAACACTCTCTCTGTTGCACTAAAACAAATTCACACACGCACATCAACGGCATTTCTTTTGTCTGTTCTTCAAAGTATAATCAAGTGTGCTTCTTCAAATGCGTGTCTTTGTGTCTAACGGCATTTATTGTCATTTGTCACTCCGAGACATCTTACAAGTTGCCAGCCACAGTGGTGGATAGATGAGCTTATAATTTTATAAAAGCACTTACATTAATTCTTTGGTTTTAAAACTCGTGTATTATTTGAGCTTTAACGTTGTTTAAATTGACATTTTTACAGTCTTTTTATGGTTTTAGGCTCAAAGTTGTAAAATTGACTATAATTTTACACAGAACAGGTTAGTAAATGATTTTATCACAAATCATGTTTACACGCATATCGTTTATGTCTTGGGGCTATACTTTTGAATAAGTGAGTATTTTAATGTAAAACAAATAATAATAATTTAAGTTTGTAAGTGCCTCACTGTAACCCAGTCAAAAGTCAAAGTCAAAATACATTTTTGTGGTAATCAACATTATTCCACAAATGCTGACGATTGAGTTTAACTTGTATTGAGCCTGGAATATTCCTTTAACAAGTGCAAAATTGGCACTTTCACTAGCAACGAGCATCTAACAGACTCGCGCAGATGTGGCGGTTTATTAACGAGAGAAAATCTCTCTCTTTTTTAGCGCATCAATGCTAGTTATGATTAAAATGTATATTTCTTTTTACTTTTGTATCTAACTGTAGAGAACAGAAAGGATATTAAAAGACACATTATTCAATGAAAGTGGAGTGCGGGACCTCATCTTTGATGGACACATTACACGGAAGAATTTAATCTCAAGCACTTTTCAACAAAACATGGCGATTCAAGTACTTACATTCTAAAAGTTAACTTTAAGCACTTCAGGGACCTTGTGCGAACCCTGTAAACAGTGTAGAAAAAGCGCAGTAGGGGTAAAATCAAGCAATAGAAAGATTATGACACTTTTTGAAAATTTCAAGAGAAAAAAGATATGGTTCGTAATTTTTTTTGGTTCGCGATATATCAAAAGTCAATATATTATCCCATTCCTAGTAGCTAGCTAGCTAACCCAGCTAATACAAAGTTAAATGCTACTGAATCATAGCTGACGTGTAACAGTTAATAATCTCAACTGACCTCTGTTCAGATGCCTCACAAAATTGGACGTTGTTGATAAAGCGTCTGTAACTTTTTTTTTCCTTCGATATTGTATTCTTTATATCCAAATGATATTACCTTTGGTATTATTTTGGCTGTCGTCCTTGAATGCGCAGTCTTCAAACTTGGTCCTACTCTCGTAGAAGTTGATTGGTTTTTGTCTGATTGGTTGAATGTGGAGCGTGGAAATGCAGATTTGCAAATCAAATGAAATGTTCATTGGGGAAATTAATCGTTGATTTGCTGCACATTTTTAAATGTACAACTGATCTTTTGTTTTGGAAGGTATAAATCTTTCCAAGTCAGAGGGTTTGAGTCTTAGTCAAGTCGCAAGTCATTGTTGTCTAAGTCTAGTCACAAGTCTTCTTTGTGTCGAATCGCAAGTCATCAAATTTGTGACTGGAGTCCAAGTCAAGTTCAAGTCATGCGACTCGAGTCCACAACCCTGGTTATCTTTCCTATAAATTTTGTGAAAAAAAAAAATATATATATATATATATATATATATATATATATATATATATATATATATATATATATATATATATATATATATACAGGTGCATCTCAATAAATTAGAATGTCATGGAAAAGTTCATTTATTTCAGTAATTCAACTCAAATTGTGAAACTCGTGTATTAAATAAATTCAGTGCACAAAGACTGAAGTAGTTTAAGTCTTTGGTTCTTTTAATTGTGATGATTTTGGCTCACATTTAACAAAAACCCACCAATTCACTATCTCAAAAAATTAGAATACATCATAAGACCAATAAAAAAAAACATTTTTAGTGAATTGTTGGCCTTCTGGAAAGTATGTTCATTTACTGTATATGTACTCAATACTTGGTAGGGGCTCCTTTTGCTTTAATTACTGCCTCAATTCGGCGTGGCATGGAGGTGATCAGTTTGTGGCACTGCTGAGGTGGTATGGAAGCCCAGGTTTCTTTGACAGTGGCCTTCAGCTCATCTGCATTTTTTGGTCTCTTGTTTCTCATTTTCCTCTTGACAATACCCCATAGATTCTCTATGGGGTTCAGGTCTGGTGAGTTTGCTGGCCAGTCAAGCACACCAACACCATGGTCATTTAACCAACTTTTGGTGCTTTTGGCAGTGTGGGCAGGTGCCAAATCCTGCTGGAAAATGAAATCAGCATCTTTAAAAAGCTGGTCAGCAGAAGGAAGCATGAAGTGCTCCAAAATTTCTTGGTAAATGGGTGCAGTGACTTTGGTTTTCAAAAAACACAATGGACCAACACCAGCAGATGACATTGCACCCCAAATCATCACAGACTGTGGAAACTTAACACTGGACTTCAAGCAACTTGGGCTATGAGCTTCTCCACCCTTCCTCCAGACTCTAGGACCTTGGTTTCCAAATGAAATACAAAACTTGCTCTCATCTGAAAAGAGGACTTTGGACCACTGGGCAACAGTCCGGTTCTTCTTCTCCTTAGCCCAGGTAAGACGCCTCTGACGTTGTCTGTGGTTCAGGAGTGGCTTAACAAGAGGAATATGACAACTGTAGCCAAATTCCTTGACACGTCTGTGTGTGGTGGCTCTTGATGCCTTGACCCCATTCTCAGTCCATTCCTTGTGAAGTTCACCCAAATTCTTGAATCGATTTTGCTTGACAATCATAAGGCTGCGGTTCTCTCGGTTGGTTGTGCATCTTTTTCTTCCACACTTTTTCCTTCCACTCAACTTTCTGTTAACATGCTTGGATACAGCACTCTGTGAACAGCCAGCTTCTTTGGCAATGAATGTTTGTGGCTTACCCTCCTTGTGAAGGGTGTCAATGATTGTCTTCTGGACAACTGTCAGATCAGCAGTCTTCCCCATGATTGTGTAGCCTAGTGAACCAAACTGAGAGACCATTTTGAAGGCTCAGGAAACCTTTGCAGGTGTTTTGAGTTGATTAGCTGATTGGCATGTCACCATATTCTAATTTTTTGAGATAGTGAATTGGTGGGTTTTTGTAAAATATGAGCCAAAATCATCACAATTAAAAGAAGCAAAGACTTAAACTACTTCAGTCTGTGTGCATTGAATTTATTTAATACACGAGTTTCACAATTTGAGTTGAATTACTGAAATAAATGAACTTTTCCATGACATTCTAATTTATTGAGATGCACCTGTATATGTTGTAATGCCTATTTTTGTATAACCCACTGAATTAAATACTGTACAAATGAAAGGTTCTTAATGTCGGCATGAAATGAAAATTCACCCTGTCTATTTTCTAAATGCATGTTATTGATTTTATTGTGAACGATTCATCCATGCATATGTTTTTTTTTTGACCTCGTAAACTTTAATCAAAACACGATCTTCCGGTGAAACGACAGACTTCTCTCTGGTGAAGTATGCAGGACTTCTCCAATCATTTAGTCAGCTTAAACCCCGCCCCTTTCTTATAAATACCACAACCTTGTGTAGAGTTGAACGAAGCGTCAATCGCATGCTGGTGAAGATGGCAAGGTGTATTTTTGTCTGTTTTCCTTAAATACTATCATTCCTTAACCCAAACATCCTTGGTTACCGGTCAGCTGGCTTGAATTTACATTTCGAATGAGGAGGAATAACAACGAGTTCACGGTTGTGTTCAAGACATTTCACACCTGAATTGCTGAGGTGATCACTAATGAATACAATGCTTCGGATGCCTCTGGAGTTTATTTATATTTTTGAATGCAGTTATCTTGGGATGCACAGCACCTTTATATTTAATGTATTGTGATACAAAACTTTAAAATATGGTTATCTTTTACTCACTCATTTTTCAACGGCTACAGCCTCTTCGTAAGTAAAGACTGTGATGTACTCGTGCGTTTATGTTGTCAGTTTGTTCATAATTGTGTTGAGATCGCTGCTCAATTTCACAGATAACGGTTTTAGGGGTGTGTGTGTCCACTGCAAACTCGCATTCAGATCTGCCTCCGTTCCGCTATGCAACGCTCATATTTTCACAATCCAATCAAAAACCAATGTATGAACTCAAATCCCCACCCTAGATATTTTTCTTTTTCGATAAGCTGTATCACTCGGAAATACGTCACAATATGGAAGTCAGTCACAACTTCCGTTTCATGACGACTTAATTTCATTTGATTATTCTTGGTCACATTTGCAAAGCAGTCCTGCTCAGAATGTTGCTCAGATATCTACCCTGTAATATCAAAATCTGTTAATTGTTAACTTGCAATTATTTTTCCAAACCTGACCCAAACCACATCTATATGTGAATTGAAATGCATAGTTGGGAAAGGGTTTGGACCAGTTAGTTTTTCAATATGTTTTTTCTTCACTCAGGACACAGCGTGCAGTACTGTCTACAGCTGTCTAAATTCACTCATTTACGCTTACTTGTGGCATTCACTGTGTAATAAATGTATTAGGCACAGCAAATGAATGAAAAGAATGTCTAAATATGGTAACACGTTACATTTATGATGTCTGATACGCCTCACTGAAGAAAAAAAAAAGGTGAAAAAGCAGTTTGTCCGATTTAATAAGTCATATTATTTGTGATCTACACAACAAAATTGTGTTTCTCTTCTAAACTTGTTTTCTTTGCTTTCGATTAGTGTAATTCTAAAATGTGTTCTATACTGTATATTATATTCACATTTCATCATGTGAACCAATCAAGTATGTTCAACAACATTGTGAGGGGATTTGTAGATCCGAGCATGAGACTTGATGCAGAGAGTAAAAATGTTGATATTAAGTGTTATTTTATGCATTTCTGAGCAAGAAGAGATAAGGGGGAGACTTAATAGTGTTTAATGTTGTTATTTGGGGATTTAAAAACTATTCTTTTACACTGGGTTACCGTTGTGGTGAAAGTGGAGCTTTTTGCTTAGGCTGAGGATGGATACATAAACAACATGTTATTTCTTGCTTTACTACCTGCCATTTAGCATGATAATGTTGCTAGCTAAAAGTTAGCTAACTAGCATAACATTACAACATAAATCAGTAATGTGACATAAAAGTATTATGTAAAATTGAGGAAATGAATCATGTTAGGAATGCAAATAAAATCACTTTTTGAGGCAACTTTATTCCATTATGTTGTAATTACATGAACAAATTATGTTTTTTGTCACAGAATTAATGAGCTAAACCAGGAGGATTTTTTATTTTTTTATTTTTATTTTTTTTATGAAACTTAATTGATTAATGTGGAACCAACGCACATGATTAATAATAATACTAATACATTTTATTTATATAGCGCCTTTCCACAAGCACAAGGACACTTTACACTCCATATACATTTAACAGGACAAAGTACATTAATTTCAACAGAAGTTACAGTCTCAATTACAAAGGGGGAAATAAAACATCAATCAGTAATAGACAGATAATGCGCTGAGAAAAGATGTGTTTTAAGCTGATGTTTAAAGATAGAAATTGAGGAGATGTCACGGAGGCTCTGAGGTAGAGAGTTACACAGTTTAGGTGCAATTACACTGAAGGATCTCCCACCAAAAGTAGAAAGACGAAATCTAGGGACAGACAACAATTTGGAATCAGAAGAATGAAGAGTGCATGCTGGTGTGTATGGGTGCAGCAGATCACATATATAACGAGGTGCCAGATCATTGAGAGCTTTGTATGTCAGGAGAAGAATTTTAAGCTTAATACGGCATGAGACAGGGAGCCAGTGAAGACTAAACACGATGGGAGTGATGTGTGCAGAACGCTTGGTGTTATTGAGAACTCTAGCTGCAGAGTTTGGGATGTATTGTAATCGGGCAATAGTTTTAGGTGGTAGGCCAGTAAAGAGGCAGTTACAGTAGTCGATACGTGATGATATGAAAGCATGAACTAGTGATTCTGCATCCTTTAAACTGAGAATGGGGCGAAGTCGTGCAATGTGACGTAGATGGAAGATAGCAGTTTTAGTGATGGTTCTAATGTGAGCTTCAAAAGTAAGAGATGGATCAAAAGTGATTCCCAGATTCTTAATGGTTTTAGAGGGTTTGGTCAGATTTCCATCAATATTGACACAAATGTCAATATTTCTTATAAGTGTTTGTGGCCCAGAAATCATGATCTCAGTTTTGTCAGCATTGAATTTGAGGAAATTACTGTTTAACCAAATTGTTACATCATTGATACAGGCAGTTAATGAGCTGATGGCATGTGTTTCATCAAAATGTGCGAATGTATAAATCTGGGTGTCATCAGCATAGCAGTGATAACTGAGACCATGACGACGGATGATCTGACCTAGTGGGAGAACATAAATTATGAACCTAGTACAGAACCCTGGGGGATACCCTGAGTGAGAGGAGCAGTAGGGGATTTGTTTTTCTTAATAGAGATGAAATATTGTCTGTTAGTAAGGTAGGAAGAAAACCAGGATAGAGCAGTGCCAGTAATACCAATGTCTGAAAGTCGGGAAAGGAGTGTTTTGTGACGTACAGTGTCAAAAGCAGAGCTCAGGTCAAGCAAGATCAGAATACAGAGAAATCCAGAGTCAGCAGAGAGGAGGAGATCATTAATAACCTTCAAGAGAGCAGTTTCAGTGCTGTGGAATAGGCAAAAACCAGATTGGAAAGGGTCATAGAGATTATTAGCTGAAAGATGTGATTGTAACTGGGAGGCTAGAACTTATTCCAGAAGTTTAGATATAAAAGGCAGGTTTGAAGTAGGACGATAGTTGCAGAGGGAAGATGGATCTAAGTTGGGACCTTTTAAGGACTGGTGTAACAGCTGCAATTTTAAGATCAGTTGGAACAATTGCAAATGCAAGAGATGTGTTTATCATATGCAAAATAGGTGCCGAAATGACTGACTCACAGTGTTTAAGACCATGCACATTCAAAGCATTTTTTTTTTTTTTTTCAGTGCTCATGAGTTCAGCACCGTTGTACCAACACTCAAGCCATTACTTTGGCAACTGATGTAGATAACAAATAATATCAAACAGAATTTGCAATATGACAGTCACATTGGATTTAGGTTTAGTGTGAACAAATCCATAATTATGCTGTGTAAGGGTAAAAGGGAAAGGAGGAGGCGAGAACCGGCTTGATAATATAAATAATATTTTAATAATAAACTGAACCAAAAAGACAAACACACACAGGTGTCGGACAGCTGCCCGTAACTCTCTGTCGCACTGCCATCTCCGGTCGCCTTTATCCCTGTCGGGCTTCATCAGCCTAATTAGGGGCTGGGTGTGCGGAATCACGACCCGGCCCCGCCATCCGCCCTGCCACATTCCTCCCTCGTTCTCTCAGGCTGGGAAGCCCTCGGCATGACGTACATCCCCCCCCTTTCCCTTGGAAGTCCTCCGGCCCCAGACAGACGGAATACCCTGCCGCGTTCCGGTGGACGGAAGGGGTCTCCCCCGCCTCTGGCAGCGGTCGGCCAGGAGCCCCTCCCCGCTCGCGGTCGGCGGTCTCAGACCCCACCACGTTTCAACGGCTGGTAGGGGTCTCCTCTGCCCCTGGCAGCGGCCCTGACTGCTCCAGTCGGTCGGTTAGGAGCTCCTCCTACCCTCATGGTTGGCAGCCGTTCCTCCTCTCTCAGGCGGCCGGGCTCCTCCGTCCCCCGGCGGATGGCCGCGGCTGCTCCGTTGGAGTGGATGGTAGTGGCGAGGACTCTACTACAGCGCATTCCTCCTCCTTCCTGTGTTTCGGCACCAGTGTAAGGGTAAAAGGGAAAGGAGGAGGCGAGAACTGGCTTGATAATATAAATAATATTTTAATAATAAACTGAACCACAAAGACAAACACACACAGGTGTCGGACAGCTGCCCGTAACACACTCTCTCTCTCTCTCACTCTGTCTTAATTAGGGTCCGGGTGTGCGGAATCATGACCCTGCCCCGCCCTCTGCCCTGCCACATGCTATTTTTGTCCTTTTGATAATAAAACATTAATAAAAATTCCACACTCTAAGGACTTTTAAGAAGCAACCCAATGCAAAATAAAACATGCTCCTTTGCTTTTAACATGTTCAAAGTCTTTGTTTGGAGTGATAGCACAAACATGCGGTCACTTGAGGAAATGTCTCTGTGAGCACGTCTGCCGTGAGTGCTTTGGTTTTCATGCCGATTCATCTAACAGTGGCCTGCTATCATGCTAATTGGTCTCATGAATGGTAATCCTTGCACTTGTTAACCAGCAAATCCTGTTTAGTTCATCTGCACCCCACTGGCAAAGCTCAGCCAATGGCTTATTAGCACAGTGGCCTCAGGCATCCTGCCATCGCCCGTCACATGACTGTGCCTACTCGTACAAACTGTAATGCTCTATTTATTTGTGTGTGCATGTGTGGCATGTCTCAATATTATTCTGCACCTTTGGCTTTGTGGACTTCTAGAAAGTCTCGTTAAAATTATTTTCTACATTTATAATAATTTGTATTTATTTTTAGAATGGATTTTCATAGTTTAATATTGCAATTGTGGGTCTGGGATAGGGA
Source organism: Myxocyprinus asiaticus (assembly GCF_019703515.2). NCBI lineage: Eukaryota > Metazoa > Chordata > Actinopteri > Cypriniformes > Catostomidae > Myxocyprinus > Myxocyprinus asiaticus. The sequence goes on from NC_059366.1 coordinate 4,177,748, forward strand.
TAAAACAGTCAAAGCTAGGCATTTAAAAAGTATCCAATTCAGTTTTTCAAATTTTTTATTTTTTCTTTTTTCTTTATTTGTATACTTATGTACATCTCAGAATATTTAATTTCACTTTTGTAATTTTGCTCATAGTCATGAAAATTCCCACTACAGTGTTATTTACATCACATTTTAAAGTGCTATTAAAAAGTGGTTAAAAGAATTCTGTGGTGCAAATGACTCTGATTGTATTAACATTTTTATGTTATGTTATTCAATGTTTTTTAAATGAAATGGCTGACTTCTGAGTCTTGCAAAGGCTACTTTCATAGCTAAAATTGTATGTAACCTAAATACACATTTAAAAATGTATTATTATTTTTTTTACACTTTTGCATAAATTGTCAAAGTTACAGTTTGACTGGAAGTAAAGCCCAATAGAAATACTGTAGCACATGGAAGTGATTGGTCAGTGGTGGTCGACCTTGACAAGAAGCTAAAATTTCCTTCTGTGATTGCCATTACCTCCTTGAAGTCGGACATAATGTTAAGGTTGGCATCAGCTTAGAAAGTTATAATGATTGAACTTACTGTCCCATGGGAAGAGGGACTGGATGCAGCCTATGAGAGGAAGAAGCTAAAATATGCTGATCTAGCTGCCAAGTGCAGGGAAAATGGATGGAGGGCTGCCACTTACCCTATAGAGATCGGGTGTCAAGGGTTTATTGGAACATCAGTGCAGCACCTGTTGAAAAACATTGGTATCTTTGAATCAGTGTTAATAATAATAATTATTAACAAACAAACAGCAAAATTATTGATTTGAAAACATTTTAGTAATTTGAAATAAAGTAATTAACGCAAAGTAAATGAAAACGGAACCAACTTGAAGAAAAAAATTTAATTGAAAAAATGTGTGTGTGTGTGTGTGTGTATGTATGTGTATATATATATATGTGTGTGTATATACACACACACACACACACACACACTGGCGGCCAAAAGTTTGGAATAATGTACAGATTTTGCTGTTTCGGAAGGAAATTGGTACTTTAATTCACCAAAGTGGCATTCAACTGATCACAAAGTATAGTCAGGACATTACTGATGTAAAAAACAGCACCATCACTATTTGAAAAAAGTCATTTTTGATCAAATCTAGACAGCAGCCATCACTCCAACACCTTATCCTTGAGTAATCATGCTAAATTGCTAATTTGGTACTAGAAAATCACTTGCCATTATATCAAACACAGTTGAAAGCTATTTGGTTTGTTAAATGAAGCTTAACATTGTCTTTATGTTTGTTTTTGAGTTGCCGCAGTATGCAATAGACTGACATGTCTTAAGGTCAATATTAGGTCAAAAATGGCAAAAAAGAAACAGCTTTCTCTAGAAACTCACCAATCAATCATTGTTTTAAGGAATGAAGGCTATACAATGCTTGAAATTGCCAAAAAACTGAAGATTTCATACAAAGGTGTACACTACAGTCTTCAAAGACAAAGGACAACTGTCTCTAACAAGGACAGAAAGAGATGTGGAAGACCAGATGTACATCAGTCTCTAGTTTGAGAAATAGACACCTCACATGTCCTCAGCTGACAGCTTCATTGAATTCTACCCACTCAACACCAGTTTCATGTTCAACAGTAAAGAGAAGACTCAGGGGTGCAGGCCTTATGGGAAGAATTGCAAAGAAAAAGACACTTTTGAAATAGAAAATCAAAAAGAAAAGGTTAGAGTGGGCAAAGAAACACAGACATTGAACAACAGATAATTGGAAAAGAGTGTTATGGATCTTAACCCCATTGAACATTTGTGGGATAAGATAGACTGTAAGGTGTGTGAGAAGTGCCCGACAAGACAGCCACATCTATGGCAAGTGCTACAGGAAGTGTGGGGTGAAATGTCACCTGAGTATCTGGACAAACTGACAGCTAGAATGCCAAGGATCTACATAGCTGTCATTGCTGCACGTAGAGGATTTTTTGATGAGAACTCTTTGAAATAGTTTAAGTATTGAAGTATTTTTTTCAAATTGTAATAGTAATTTTTCATGTTATTAATGTCCTGACTATACATTGTGATCAGTTGAATAAAAGTACCAATTTCTTTCCATAAGATCAAAATCTGTACATTATTCCAAACTTTTGGCCACCAGTGTGTGTGTGTGTATGTGTATGTATATATATATATATCCATTATCATGGTGCTATCTTTTCATTAAGTTGTCTCATATAGCTTGTGATGTAGGTTAGTTCATTGATTGCAAAAGTGAAAACAGTAAACGAGATCTGACTGCTTTAGAATGCAAAGTAATTGTGCAAATATTCAACCGTTTCCTCTTGAGTATTATAAAAGATGCTCTATTAGGCTCTGTATTTCTGAGGTCTTGCATATTTTACATGTAAATATGGCTGATTCCTTAACTGTAGTTACTAAAAACTGAAACTAAAATCTGAAGCACTATCCATGAAAGAAACTCAAACTAACCTGAAATGTAAAGTAAATTGGAAATTGTTTTGAAATAAAAATGAAATTGGGAAGGCATAACTATAATAATGTTGGCATAAGAAAAGCACTGGGGAAAGGGTCGCCTGAAGCGTGCACGCCTGTACAAACACACACAGCTCAATGTGTCACTGTAGTGTCTCTTGTGTCATCTTCAACACTCCACCAATGCCTTGTGTTCTTGAGAAACCCTCATCTCTTGTTCTGGAAGGGTTTGACAGCTGAATGAGATTTGAGGAATGTCATTGTCTTGTTTGAACAATGGATTTGTGTGCGAGTGAGACAGATTGTACTCCAAGTCTGTTCGCTCGGCTGTGACCTCTCTGACCTCATGCAGTGGACACAAAACAACACTCCAGTTCACTCACACAAGCCATCATTTCATCTTCAGCTTATATCAGACAGGGGGTTGAATTCACTAAACAATTGTGCCAATTTTATACAGCATTTCAATGCAAAAACCTGCGTCTTATCCACTAACCATATGCAATCTTGTTTAACCAGTCTTTGTACTGGTTTAGCACTCTGCCATTCACACATGCCTCCAGTGTAAATTAAGCTTAAGTAAACATACTTTTTCTAGCAATCATGGAAGAAGATATTCATCAAACGATGGAGAAGAGCATTAAAATGGTCATATATCCAGACAGGTGTTGTCAAGCACACTTTTAGCATCTTAAAGTGCTGATTCAGGTGTCTGGATCGCAATGGTGGAGTAATGCTGTTCAGTCCCAAAAAGTATGCCAGATTGCGTTCGTCATCTGACGACGACTCAACCTACAGTAGCACCCAGAATGACCTGCAAGATTAGGAAATCCCCTGTTTTGATTGCGTTTACAACTAATATATGGGTGTGTTTGCACCAATCCCTTTAGTGAATCGGATGCTAAAATTACTCAGCGTGAAAATGCACACTAGTGATCGTACTATATTATTGTTGCTTGCTACAAACTTGGCAACTATTAACAGCCTACAGTTTGGCTAATGAATTGCATTACTTTGTGGAAGAATGATTTATTCTGATTATTAATATTAATACATTTAGCTATTTATTGAACATTGGTGTTTTTGATTATATTGGTGTCACCACCATTTAAATTGTTTTGTTTTTTAAACAGTCGCACAAAGCAGATATTTAACCACATTTAAGGAGGTCTTGCTTCATGTAGTGCCTAAGAATGCTATTTAACTTTGGTAAAATGAATGAAATGTATTAAGTTATCAGTGGTAAAAAAAAATAACACCCAGCATCAAATGGCTTGTTGCTTTAATTCAGTACTGTGTGTTTAGAGGCTGTATTTCTGTTTGGGAAATTGCAGTGCATTAGAAGCCAGGCACAATCAACATTGTATGGTACACACAGCAGTTTCACATTTGAAGACTTGCTTTGCCTTTCAGTTACCATTAACTCTGGTTCAGACCACCACTAATTGCTTCTAATTTTAGTCTGCTGGCTTACTCGCCCTCTCAAACAGTTGATCATTAAGGGGAGGTTTTCTTGCTGTTAAGTGCACTTCATTTTGTTTGATTATGTTTTGCTCAGTCATTTTTTTCTGCAAATGATCATATTCTTAATTGATCTCAGAGTATACTGAGCTCAACAGTGACAACCTTTGCTCAAGAAGTAGTTTTCACATTTATTTTCTCCATAGGCATTTGAACATGTGACTCCAGATGTGGTAGTCTGCGTCTTTACTTGCTGAGCTACCCAGGCTCCCTGAAGGTTTCAAACTTAAACAGATTAGTGTGGATGTTACTTACTCATCCCATGAAGCATTGCGAATTACTTCGGCCATGTCTACACTAATCTGTTTGGGTTTGAAAACTGAGTTTTCAGTTTCTTAACATCATCGTTCTCCAAAATATGTGGTAATGGAAAGTGTTTTTTATAGTCTCCGTTCCGGTGGAGGAAATTGCGTTCTTGGGCCGGTCACACTACACTTTGCACTCCATTTACTCCCATTGAAGCGCATCCGAACACCGGAGACTGCAAACGCAAGCTCATGCAAATACATTTTGACAGTATGTTTTAACATTCTGAATATAATATTATTTGTTATTTGTGATAGATTTTTTTACTTACACCAGAAGCCCTCCTGTGTGACATCATATAATGGTCCGTTGTGTTGTCCGAAAAAAAATTCAGTGCTCAAAGTGTAGTGTGAGTGCCCCTTTCTAGTGTGGATGAGAGGCATAAAACATATGAGTGTGGACATGGTCTTAAAGGAGTGGGCTGCTGAGCTCTTTTGGTGCATTTCATTGCAAATCTGAAACTTCTTTGATTGGTGGGTTCCTCTTCAGGATTGTGGGTAGTGTAGATTTTCAAACAGGAATTCGGCAGTTAAACAAAAAAATGCTGTTTAATTCACTTTGATTTGTGGCTTCTACAGACAGTCAATCACTTAATAACCTTAGAGCTCATGGTAGGACTTTCCTGAAAGGTTTAGAAGTTAGCGTTAAAAATCAAATCTCTTTGGAGAAAATGAGTAGGATTTTTTCTTCAGGAATGCTACTGTTGCACTTCAGGATTTCAGGAGCAATTAGTCTCGGTCACAAGGGAATGTGCTCATATTCTCAGCTCACACCAAAGCACTCTCTTTCACCCAACACCTCCACTGGGATGTTTCTCCACTCGGTTTCCTCTGTTTCTTCACAGATCGGTGGCTGCAGCAGTCTGAATGTTTTGTGTGTGAGAGAAAATCGTCTAACACGAATCCCTCCAGAGCTCTCACAGGCTGCAGAACTGCACGTCCTTGATGTCTCTGGAAACAGGTTTGTCAGAACAAAGCGATCTTACCAGGGTGTTTGTGTTAAAGGTTGATTTAGACTGCAGGGAGCACAGCAGTTATCAAACGTATCAGTTCCTTTGAAACAGGGTGCTTCAGCATTGCTGTGCAGTTCAGAGCTCAAAGAAGGGTTAAAGAAATGATCTGAGTTCATTACAGAGGTGGGAAGCTGTTGATTTCCACAGAAAATATTTTGGGAATCTGAAAATAAAAGAACATGTTGTTTTTTTTGTTTTTGTTTTTTTTTTACCTGGCACCCAGGTAAACAATCCACATAATCTTTTATTTTACACACACAAAGATCAGCTTTTCAGCATAACATTGCACACACACACACAGTCAGCTTCGTGCGTCTCTCTGTTTCTCCTCAGGCGGTCTGGATTGCCTCTCTTATCCCTCTCCAGTTCTCACTGCAACACAGAACAGCTGTTAGAGATAATTTCCCACAGGTGTCAATCCTTACCGTTTTTCCTCTCCTGGCCTCGCTCTCCACAGACGTTGCTCAGCCACCCCCACATCACCACAGTCTGGTTTTTTAAATAAACAGATTTTAGAGAGTAATAAGCGTATTGGTGTGCATGTAAATGCATTCAGTGACTCTTAACCAGATGTTTATAACCTAGAAAAGTAGTCCCACCTGCAATGGAGGGTTTAAGCAAATTTACAGCTCATTTCTGCATTTAAATCTTCTATATTGCTTTTCCCCATAGTCTTCCACTGTAAGCGCACTACATATCAACAGGACTTTTTTTTTAACTGGATCACATTCATTAGAGGAAAAGTCAAAATTATGTTCTGTGTTAATCAACAGCATGCCACAGTGCTGTACATAGAGCTTAACTTAAAAGAATGTGTTAAAAAGAATGTGTTTGGGCAAGATGTGGCTTCAGTCACTGACCACGGCACTAAAATAAAATACAAACTGTTTGACATGCAAACTTTGAGAGTTTACAGTAACGCAGAGAAGCATGTGGTGACTGATATTGTGTTGTGTCCGTGTGAAGGCTGCTGTACCTGCCACTGACCCTCACTACTCTACGACTCAAAGCACTCTGGCTGTCTGAGAATCAGTCTCAACCCCTGCTCACCTTCCAGACAGACATGGACCCTGAGTCTGGCGAGAAGGTGCTCACCTGTGTACTGTTGCCGCAGCAACCCTGTGAATCAGAAAACAAAGGTAATATTATCACACTTACAGCAAAGCTTTATTTTGTCATATTATGTAGGATAGAGCAGGGGTTTTTAAACTGGGGCCTGGGGACCACCAGGGGACCAGAAGGTGGTGGAAGTGGGGTCCGCAGAAAAAAAAAAAAGTGTTAAAAATAAAAAAATCAATGATTTTTCCGAATTAAAATTATTACTATTACATTCTGCTTTCTAAAGACTGATCAGAAAGACCAAGAAAGAGTTGTTTGGCTGTATTCTCTGCAAATGCTTGGAAACAATATTTATTGTTATAAGCACTTTACAAATACATTTTAATTTAATTGTAATTGAAAATGTTTCTCTTCAGGTTGGTACATCTCATAGTGGAAATGATAAGAAAATACACTGATCAGCCACAACATTAAAACCACTAACAGGTGATTTGAATAACATTTATTATCCCGTTACAGTGGCACCTGCCAAGGGGTGGGATATATTAGGCAGCAACAGAACAGTCAGTTCTTGAATTTCATGTGTTGGAAGCAGGAAAAATGGGCAAGCGAAAGGATCTGAGTGACTTTGACAAGGGCCAAATTGTGATGGCTAGACGACTGGGTCAGAGCATCTCCAAAACGGCAGGTCTTGTGGGGTGTTCCCGGTATGCAGTTGTTAGTACCTACCAAAAGTGGTCTAAGGAAGGACAACCGGTGAACCGGTGACAGGGTCATGGGTGCCCAAGGCTCAGTGATGTGCATGGGGAGCGAAGGCTAGCCCGTCTGGTCCGAGCACAAATTGCTGAAAAACGTAATCCTGACCATGATAGAAAGGTGTCAGAACTCACAGTGCATCGCAGCTTGCTGCGTATGGGTTTGCGTAGCTGCAGACTGGTCAGAGTGCCCATGCTAACCCCTGTCCACCGCCAAAAGTGCCTACAATCGGCACGTGAGCATCAGAACTGGACCATGGAGCAATGAAACAAGGGGGCCTGGTCTGATGAATCACGTTTTCTTTTAGATCATGAGGATGGCCAGGAGCATGTGCGTCGTTTATCTGGGGATGAGATGGCAGTAGGATGCACTATGGGAAGAAGGCAGGGCGTCAGAGGCAGTGTGATGCTCTGGGCAATGTTCTGCTGGGAAACCTTGGGTCCTGGCATTCATGTGGATGTTACTTTGACACGTACCACCTATCTAAAGATTGCTGCAGACCACGTACACCCCGTCATGGCAACGGTATTCCCCTGATGGCAGTGGCCTCTTTCAGCAAGATAATGCGCCCTGCCACACTGCAAAAATTGTTCAGGAATGGTTTGAGGAACATGACAAAGAGTTCAAGGTGACTTGGCCTCCAAATTCCCCAGATCTCAGTCCCATTGTGCTTCTATGGGATGTGCTGGACCAACAAGTCCGATCCATGGAGGCCCCACCTCACAACTTACAGGACTTAAAGGATCTGCTGCTAACGTCTTTGTGCCAGATACCACAGGAAACCTTCAGAAGTCTTGTGAAGTCCATGCCTCAATGGGTCAGAGCTGTTTTGGCGGCACAATGGGGACCTACACGATATTAGGCAGGTGGTTTTAATGTTGTGGCTGATCGGTGTATATACACTGTAAACTTAAATTAAAAGTATATACTTCTATAGATAATATTTTAATAATTTATTTTGACTTGACTAGTACAACGACAATATAAAACCCAATTATTTAATTTTGCTAACATGTTGTCTTTATAATATAATTTTATTTTGTACACAGTAAAAATGAGTCTTTGTACATGAAATCCATCCCTGGGATAGAGATTTCACAAATATTTATTTTTACTAGTTGACTAGTTATAAAACAGTAAAGCGGGGGGATATATGTTCTGGGTTCTTTAACTGCTTTCAGTGGGCGCTTCATTCAAATTCAGCTGAAAATGCTCAAAGTGCTCTTTGTGGAGTTAAAGCACCCTGAAAGATTAGAGTTAAGGGCTTTAAATTTCGATCAGGTACGGTGGATAAGGATTTGACATTAATTATGACATTTCACAGATCACTGGGATTTTTTTTAATTGTTTTTTATTTTATTTTTTCATTTCTCAAAAAGGAATCACACAAATTCTGATCACAAACAGCTGTTTTTAATTTTCATAACCCAGTCGCTGTGACAGAAATCATCTTACGATGGTCTTGTATGAATAGAATCTCCAAGATTTAGCAAACCGGACCCCATCTTGCTACCCCCACAGCACGCAATGTCTGTTTATAAAAGGATATGTGAACATAAATGATGTACTACTTAGAAAATATGTACGTGCATTTATTTTAAATGCTGTAAGTAACTTGTTCAATCAAAACCAGCTGTTTTTAAGTTTGAATATTGAATAAGTCAAATACTGTTTGTGGATCAATCATTTGAATGAATATTGCATGTTTGATGGTAGTTTTGCTTTTTATACTTCACATTTCTCCAAATAAAATGCTACTGTCGATTATGGCACTTAAAATGTTTTCCAGTCCAACCAACATTATCCTTAGCGTAATACTTTCTTTTGGATATCTATAGAGCAGGTGTCTAGACCTCTGAGCTTCCCCTGTCCTTCCTCCCCGCTCATGTGCTGTTATACATACTGTCCGCTGATTGGACGGCTAAAGAGGATTATCTGCACTTAGCCCCCTCCTGTATCCATATCTCATCCAACTGCCATCAGAGCTTTTATTATGTTGGGTCTCTAAACTCTCTTTCATCATGGAGAGACTAGGGCTTAATGTGAAGAATACAGTAAACGTTGCATTTTATATGCAAGCCATTCCTTGCAAAAAGTATGATGGGTCTCCTAAAACCAGTTAAGAAAATGTCCTGCTCATATTGAAAGATGCATCCACCTTCATTTTTTTCCTCATTTAAAAAGTTTTATTCCAAAAGAAATGATTAGTAATTTTGAAAAACGTGTATTAAATCATGAGCACTCACATGTGATGAAGTTTTAATGGTGAGGGTCTCCTCATGGGGGCTGCCATAATAGGATCACATGACCAGCCAAATACTACTCACTTTATCTCAGTAACAGCTCTGTTTTTGGATATGTTCACTCATGGATTAAATTAATCATGGATGACTATGAATAGTGAATTTCTACAATGGCGTGTGTAACTGAAAACTTTTGCATTTGAATGATGCTGCATTCATGCCCCATGCCCCTACAACATAAACACAAAAATTGCACCTTTAACCCCAAATCAATACACAAATTATGAAATTATAATTTCCATAAAGAAAATGAAGCATGATTTTTTGCATTGTGGCACTATTTTTAGGACATTTAAGCACCCCATTTTACACTGGATGTTTTACTTTTACCATTCCCATTGTTTTTCATGATGATTCTTATTGCCATAATATACATTTTTACTATATTACAGTACAGTAAAAGATTGTGTTCTACAATGATCTATTTTTTTTTTATTAAAATGAGTGAAAATGAAAGCTGAACCAAGGAAGTACTACTATGATGTATAAATACTTTATAATTTAAATATATATATATTCTTTTTTTTTTCACAATGCAGTAATGTCAAATTATAATCTTTTTTCTTTCTTTTTTTTTTTTTTGCATTGCCCTAAAAATATGCTTCATTTTCTGCATGCAAAATATTATTTCTGCTATTAAGTGTTCTGCAAGCTTGAATATATTAATAAATTAATACACATATTAATAAATAGTAAATTAATTCCATAACTATATCTTATGATGCCTAATTATATTTTAACTTACTATGTTAAAAAGTATTATTTCATGTGATGAAATATTTTTTAGAAATATTTTAAAGCATATAAATATACACACACATTTAATGCATTTTTACCTGTTATAGATATTCTATTTCAAATATGTCAAAAAAATATTGATAAAATGTGTACTGGTTTTTCCCATTCACACAATCATGTGTGTGTGTGTGTGTGTATGTGTATATATATATACCCACACACCGATCAGCCACAACATTAAAACCACCGGCCAAATATTGTGTAGGCCCCCCTTGTGCCTCCAAAACTGCGCCAACCCGCATCTCAACAAGGCATTTCCATCTGCAGAACTGCCGCTCACTAGATGTTTTTTGTTTTTGGCACCATTCTGTGTAAATTCTAGAGACTGTTGTGTGTGAAAATCCCAGGAGATCAGCAATTACAGAAATACTCTAACCAGCCCATCTGACACCAACAATCACGCCACGGTCCAAATCACTCAAATCACATGTTCCCCCATTCTGATGGTTGATGTGAACATTAACTGGAGCACCTGACCCGTATCTGCATGATTTTATGCGCTGCTGCCACATGATTGGCTGATTAGATAATTGTATGGATGATTGTTGGTGCCAGATGGGCTGGTTTGAGTATTTCTGTAACTGCTGATCTCCTGGGATTTTCATGCACAACAGTCTCTAGAATTTACTCAGAATGGTGCCAAAAGCAAAAAACATCCAGTGAGGGGTAGTTCTGTAGACGGAAACACCTTGTTGATGAGAGAGGTCAGCAGAGAATGGCCAGACTGGTTCGAACTGACAAAGTCTACGGTAACTCAGATAACCATTCTGTACAATTGTGGTGAGAAGAATGCTATTATGAGATGTAGGTTGGCGCTGTTTTGGTGGCACGAGGTGGACCTACACATTATTAGGTAGGTGGTTTTAATGCTGTGACTGATCGGTGTATAGAGAGAGAGAGAGAGTTTAATTAAATTAAAACATTAATTTTAATTAAACCAGGATAAATTAATATGCAATGAATTTATTACACCCTGTCACACCACTTATTTACCTCAAAATAAGAGTGAATTATTTAACATAACATAATGAAGAGATAGTGACATAATTTCAGTTTTTTAGAGTTGCCAAATTCAAAAGTTTCTGTTTCTTTAAATAAAAAATAAAATAAAAAAAAAGTCAACATTCACCAACATCCAAAACATTCTTTATTTAATGTTTTCTCCTTTTCATAGTGAATTCTTATTGTTGCATACTAATGACAGGAGGCAAAAACCTTGAAAACTGAGAAAGCAGCAGCAATTTTGGCTTGAAATGTGAGAATACCATATTAATAACATATTAACATGACAACATTAATAACTTATTCATTTTTATCCATTTAACTTGAGATTGCACAATGCAATTTCTGAACATTTAAATGCTTTCTTTACCTGATGAAATTTCTTCAATCTCAAAGAAAATTACTGCACCTTTGTTTGTCTCATTCGTGCTGCCAGTCACTGTTGTTCATGGTGGCATCACTTCAGTCACAGAGCTGATATGTGAGGAAGTCTTGTGGAGGTTAAGTCGGACAGTGTGGGTGGGGGATGGGCAGATTGTTTCGCAGTAAGCCTGTGACTAAGGCTGGATTTGAAACCATGATCTCAAAGCCGTTGTTTAGTACAGTTAAAGACTCCCATGATCGTGGAAAATCTAGAAATATCAGGAAATTTTAAAATGGTATTTTCCAGGCTTACAAATAAGTAATGGAAAAATCATGCAAGTTCTATAGTGAATTTTAATATTTCTTGTTATTTTCAGCTCTAAAATGATTTGGCTAGAAAGTGCTCTTTGTGAGTGCAGTCTGTAGAAAGTCTATTAACTGTTAAAAAATAAAGATAAAAAAATAGTAAAAATCCTAATCCAGTAATCACAAAAGTATGGAAAAGTCACGGAAATTCATTGATACAAAGATGTATGTAGATACAACCCTGCAATGTGCTTTTCTGAAAAATGTTTTTGTATTGAAAATGTATTATTTTATGAGCCTGAATGAAACTGCTGTGTGATTTGGACGTGTAGGTTCAGATAATCTGGCCCGCTGTGGAGCTCTGGAGAGTTTAGTGGAGAGTGGAGCACTAAACGACACATGGGATGATACAGCCACAAACAGAATGAGTACCATCCGTTTCATGGAGGAGGATGTTGATGAAGATGATGAAGAGGTGAGGAAGAACCAGACTCTATCTGCTCAGTATATTCTTTGGCATGACTTGATTATATAAAGTTTAGTAAACGTTTGACAAAGTACAGTAATGTGTGAAAGTTGTGAAATTTTTGTTTTTGTTTTTGATGTTTTCAATTATAATGCCATGAATAATTTTTATTTATCAATTACAGTAACTTACAAAGTACAAAGTGCAGGACACATAAAAACCTAAATATTTGATGTGAGCACCCAATGCATTAAAAACAGCACCAATTCACCAAGGTACACCTGGACACATTTTGTCTTGGTTGTTGGCAGATGTTCCACGCTTCTTGGAGAATTTGCCACAGTTCTTCTATGTAGTCTGTCTCAATTGCTTCTGTCTCTTCATGTAATCCCAGACTGACTCTATGTTGTGATCCGGTCTCTGTGGGGGTCATACCATCTGTTGTAGGGCTCCTTGTTCTATTTCTATTCTATTCTCTTTGCAGAAGACTGTTTGGAAATGTAAAATGTATAATTCCTATTGACACACTGAAGCAGAAAATTTTAAATTCCTTGGGCTGTCAAGTAATAAATCATTCTATTGAATTGGTTCTTTTCAGTGAATTGGCCAAATGTGTAAGAAGGTCTGAATCGATTGGCTATTCATTCAAATTAGATTGGATTGCTGTATAACTAAATAATTTGCAGCAGTATCTCACTCAATAAAACAGCATCAGGATATTTCAGAAAACTGAGAAAAAACCAATCATTGGATGAAGTGGATATTTACCTACAATCATTTGAAACAAAAGACTACTTTTTTTCATAATCGTGAGAGCCCTAGAACAGACAATTAATCGTCATAACTGTGAGAGCCCTGAAAAAGACAATTAATCGTCATAATCGTGAGAGCCCTGAAAAAGACAATTAATCGTCATAATCGTGAGAGCCCTGAAACAGACAATTGATTGTCATAATCATCATAATCGTGTGAGCCGTGAAACACAATTAATCATCATAATCATCATAATCATGAGAGCCCTTAAACAGACAGTTAATTGTCATAATCGTGAAAGGCCTAAAACAGATAATTAATCGTCATAATTGTGAGAGCCCTGAAACAGAAAATTAATCGTCATTATCGTGAGAGTCCTTAAACAGACAATTAATCATCATAATCGCAAATATTTGACAATTAATCATCAGCAAAATCCTGACAGCCCTACTTACAATTAATGGAAGATAGTAGTGTGATTGAGGAAATTGTAATCAAATTGAATGTAAAGGTTTAGATTCACTTTCTGTGTAAACATTGTCAACGTGTATTAACATTACTGTTAGGTTTTTAGGCCCATTTTAGTTACAGTGCAGTAATACTATATTTTATAGAGCAGATACGTTTACTTGACTTGAATGTAATATAATAGTAAACAGAAGCTGGTATTTGTATTGCCATGCAAAGCCACATCGGCACTTTTAATTTGAGTTTTTCACTGACATGTTAACACTGACATGTCCTTATTGTAATACATTTGTGTTTACTTAACCTAGAATGTGACATTTATTTCATTTTTATTCTGACTGGTAATATTGTTCAACCAGAATAAGCTTAAGCTCAAATAAATGAGGTATATTTGATATATGAGCCTAGAGTCAATAGATGTTTAAACCGTAGATTTAATATATTCATAAACAGTTTTGTCTCAGCCTTTTCTGGTCTCGGTCTCGACTCGGACTCAACCTACTCTGGTTTCGGCCCGGAATTGGACTCTGATGAGCTGGTCTCGACTACAACGCATACAGATATAAAACATATTAAAATGCTGAAGTTTAAAATCTCAAAACTATTATTTTCTCTGGCTGCTGTTCAGGTACACCTGGCTGCAGCTTGCTTAACAACCAGGTCCTCCTTTGTGTCTATATGCACACACGCTGGGTTTCTCTCGGGCGATTTAGCTTTTGACACTGGTTCAGATGACAGTAGTTGCGCATTTACAGGCAATGCGAAGAAATACGGCAGCTCTCCCACACTTGGCTCAACACTTGAAGTCTTCATTCTCCGTACAGTAAATCTGCTCTTCTGTTTATTATGCCAGGGACATACGTTGTGAGTAATGAATAAGTGTGCGCTGCTCCACACAATCAGTTTCTATATATATATATATAGTTTGCATTTTTTATCAGATTTTGGGGGGGAAATGTCTTAACATTTTGCAGTTCAATCAAATAATGAGTAAAAAAAGGAACTGGTTGTGATTGCAGAAGGTCAAGTCAAAACATTGTGTTGCCTGCAGTATGCTGTGTTGTGGACTGCACCTTTTTGCAAATGTACTAGTTCATCCAGATGTAGAGTGTAAAGGTGCCCACCCACTTTTTGAGCCATCCTGGTTCTGGGAGTATTTTCCCCATCCATTCAAAAGCCCTTCAGTGTGTCCTGCCCAACTTCCTGTTGTAATAGGAAATCAACCCAGGAAAGAAAATGGTGCTCGTCAAACCGTTTCATGGGGTCTTACTCTTTACATGTTTTGAATGGTGACGAACTGAGAAAACTGGAATCGTACAGCCACTCCAATCTTTCTTTTTCTTTCGCAGAGGACGCTGTTGAGACGGGCCACGCCCCACCCTGGCGAGCTGAAAAACATGAAGAAGGTGGCCGAGACCATCCGTAAGGACATGAATGCTGCCAAAGGCCTGGACTCCAACAAAAATGAGGTCAATAATGCTGTGGACCGAGTGACCACGTCTGTGTGAACGCTTTAACTCCGAGATGTCTCTTACCCAGTGTGTCTCCCCTGAAGCCCCTCCCGCAGAGCCATTCCTCACCGCCCCTGTTCTCTCCCAGGGGTGGAGCTCCCTTTTACTCTCCTGGGACCAACAGAGCCCTTTGTCCAGCCCTGCTAACATCATCCACTCCTGACCTGTGACAGGGACAATCCCCCACAACCAGGTGCCTTCTTTTTTAAGGACCTCCAGAGCAATAAATCTGCAAAGGAATGCACATTTTACCCTTAAAACTCCAGATCCAGTGCTTTTCATTTGTTTTTCTTTGACACGCAAAATAGGTAGTTGCACTACAAGTCTTAGCATAAATCTGTCAAAATCTTTATCATAGATATATTAAATTTATATATATATTTGCTCTTTTTATTTTTAATTTTTTTTTATTTGGAAACACTGGGTCCATTTCTTTTTCTATGGTGATGCATGGAGCCCAGGTATTTTTGGACCTACTGATTTAAAAAAACAAATATTGTAGAATTGCTTGTGAATATTGATACTTTTATACTTACGGCAGCTCAGGTGGTGTACATTTTAAAAATGACAAAAGATGTGTTGTACATTTCTTAATCAATGAACATTCTTATTCCTGCTGTAGGGACTTTAAATCAGAGTTGAAAAGCATTCGAACAAAATGGCAGATTTTTGTTGTCATACAACCCCAATTCCAAAAAAGTTGAGACTAATAAAAACAAAAAGGAGTGATTTGTAAATTATATTCACCTTTTGCTATATTGAAAGCACCACAACTAAACATTATATGACGTTTTACCTTGTGAATTTCATTATTTTTATTTATTTTTATTTTTTTTTATATACAGTAATTTCAAATCAGATCAGATCAACACACTTCAAAAACGCTGAGACAGGCAATTTAAGACTAAAAGCAATTTGACAAGTTACAATAACAAGGCGATGTGAAACAGGAGATGTTAAACATGTTATGCAATCGTGTCATAGTATATAAAAAGCCTCCAAAATCAGCCTAGTGTGACAATGTGAGAATTTGATTGCAGTTAATAACTTGCATTGTGAACAGCTGATCATTATGAAATTTGGCATCCACTTACAGGTAGCCAAAATTAAGCTGTATACCAAATTTTGTGAGAATCTGCCACAATGTGGAACTATAAGATGCTAATTCATGTTTTGTTATTAACATTTTTTTTATTCCATCCACAATTCCGATTTTGGAGCAAAAATATAGATAAAAAAAAAGAACTTAACTTTAGAAAGCTGGCAGCATCATTATTTTATATTTACACAGAGATAGATAGGTCTATTACTAAAATAGGATTTACTTCAGCACCTCTTGTTGCATTATATGCCAGTGGTGCGAGTCCAAAAATTGGAGAGAACAACAAAAAATAAATAAAACACCAACACTTTTTTTTTTTTTTTTCAAAGGTGGAGCGCCTGTTACTCCTGAAGTATTAAAGATATCTTAAAGGAATGTTCTGGGTTCAATACAAGTTAAGCTCAATCGACAGCGTTTGTGGTATAATGTTGATTAACAGAAATATGTATTTTGACTTGTCTCTCCTTTTCTTTTTTTTAAAAAAAAGCAAAAGTATTGGTTGCAGTGAGTCATTTACTTTGAATGTTAAAATACTCACTGTTTCAAAAGTTTAGCCACAAGACATAAAGGACATGTATGTTAACATGATTTTAGTGTAATAAAATCACTTACTCACCTTTTCTGTGTAAACTTCTAGCCAATTGTACAACTTTGTTAACATGATGATGTAATGTCAACAAACCCAAAAACCCTGAAATGACTGTAAAAATGTTAACAACTTAGCAGAAGAATTAATGTCAGTGCTTTTATAAAATTAAAACTTCACATTTCTGCCTTTAAACCCTCCAAAAATTGGCCCCATTGACTTCTATTGTAAGTGCCTCACTGGAACCCAGATTTGTGCTTTTTTTTTTTTTAAAAGAAAAGGAGAGACGAGTCGAAAATAATTTTTGTGGTAATCAACATTATGCCACAAATGCTGATGATTGAGCTCAACTTGTATTGAACCCGGAATATTCCTTTTAATATCCTTTTAGAGTTGGGTTCTAAACAAACTTTTCTTTTTGTATCTTAATTTTTTTATTATTATTGGCACTCCAACTGTGGAAAAACAACTAAAAAATACGTTTTTCCCATTTTTGTAATGGAGTAATTATAGACCTATCCATCTCTGTGTGAAAATAAAAAATGATGCTGCTGCCTTTCTAAGATTTTTTTTGTTTTTTGGGGGGGGTTTTCCCCTTTTTCTCCCAATTTGGAATGCCCAATTCCCAATGCGCTCTAAGTCCTGGTGGTCGCATAGTGATTTGCCTCAGTCCGGGTGGCGGAGGACGAATCCCAGTTGCCTCCGCGTCTGAGACAGTCAACCCGCGCATCTTATCACGTGGCTTGTTGAGCGCATTGCCACGGAGACATAGCGCGTGTGGAGGCTTCACGCCATCCACCGCGGCATCCACGCTCAATTCACCATGCGCCCCACCGAGAACAAACCACATTATAGCGACCATATAGGTTACCCCATGTGACTCTACCTTCCCTAGCAACCGGGCCAATTTGATTGCTTAGGAGACCTGGCTGGAGTCACTGCCTTTCTAAGATTATTTTTTGACCTGCATTTTTGCTTCAGAATCATAGGCAAAAAAAACAAATAATTTTGACCCCCTATGTAAAATAATGTATTACTCAGTAAATATTGATCCATTACATGTAAGCTTGTTTTGGCTTTCGTCATCATTTATGTTTTATCTTTTTTCACAAAAAGTATTAAAATCAAAAATTGCGGATAGAGAAGTTTCTGAAATTTGGTTGATTTGACACGAAATACCCCATTTCTGATTTTATATATTTATTTCTTCATTGAAGTGGGAAAAGTCACAGTTCCAACAACATGAGGGCGAGAATTATGATGAATTGTTTTTTTTTGTGTTTTTTTTATACCTATGTGAACATGAGGGTGCAGCTTTCGATTTCAGTATCAGGATTTGTTTTGTTTTTTAACCAATCCAGTTTTCAATATGTGTAAACAACATGTTTTTACTAAAATTAAATAAGGGCGGTTCAGTACCGTGACCTGAAACACTCCAACATTTGGATTGAATGATAGTCAGACAGACATGCACTGTGCTTTACAACTGCTAACTTTACTTTGATATTAACCTCAGCTGCAGTTTTTAAAATGTGCTTCCAGCTTTGTAAAAACTGGTACAACACAACTCGTAATTTGTAATTAAAGTAATGGTAGTTATTAAATCTATAGCTTTGGTTTAGGTGAGCAGTTTTCCCCCCTCCAAGTGTCAGAATTCACTTTTACATCCATGCTTAGAGTTTATCAGATTTGTTTTATTTTTATATGGTACACTACAGATTTCATTTGACATTGTATGTTTTCATTTGTATTCCAAGAAAGACGGACTTGGTTTTTTAATGTGGATTTTTATCTTGTAATTATTTCTTGTCAAAGATAAAGCTGCACAGTAAGTAATCTCTAAGCAGGCGCTGTTCCTGGGCCAGTACTTTTATGACTTCAACCACTGAAATAATAAAATGACTTCATGAAATAAAAGATTTTGATTCATGATTTATCTATAGTATTGATTAGAGCTTATCTATAGATCCAAACTTGTTTTGCCTGTGTTTTACTCTTTGCTGATGAATGTTAACACTTCTGTTTTTAAGACGAAACTACGCCTCTCTCGACTTGCACTGTAAAAATGTCTTTCAAATGATTTCTTACCTCAAGCTTTAGCCCAACATTTGCCCTCGCATGCTTTCTCCCTCACTGATACCTCATCGTTTCCTCTGCTAGCATGTGTTGCGCCTGTTGCTTATTGTTCTGTGCTTTTTTAAGTTGTACTGAACAAACAATACTGAATGTGCGAGATTTGGCCTTTTTGTTTTTTGCTGAAGATTTTTGAATTGTCACAGTTTTTATTTTTGTATTGTCACAGGTTTTTTTTTTCTTTTTCTTTTTTTTTATCACTACATCAACTATTAAATACAGCTGCAAGCACATGTGAAGCAAAGATGACCAAAATAGCCAAATTCAAACTGCTTTGATCACAGTTGCAGAATTATGATTTTCTTTGTTATAGCACACCCTAGCATCGGAAATGGATAAAATTTGTCATATGACATCAGCATGTTCTGTTGTCCATGTGTAATACGTTTTGTTAGGTCTGAATATTGCGCTCACAAGAAACAGGCCAATTGGTCATCATGAGCCACACTCAAAAAACATATTGTTGGCTTGCCTTACTGTATATCTTCCAAACAATGAATCAGAATGCTTTTAATAATTTTTGTCAGGAGCATCGGTAGATGCAAATTTAATGCAAATCAGCCAAATGGCCAAGGACGAGTTTTTAAAAGTAGGTTTTCCAAAAATAAAAGGGTAGAAAAGTTTGTTGTGGAAATGGAGATCCACATGATCTGTGGGCACTGGCCATTCTGTTCTGGAGTAATTAGCAAAAACGTGAATTAGAGAAATTCAGGGGCAAAGGTTGATTTTGGCTAATATTTACGCACCTAACACTGATGATCAGGGCTTTTTTTTTATAGATCTGGAACGGATGTTGCAGGCTGCTGGCACCACTCATGATATAATATTGGGAGGAGACTTTAATCTTTTGATGGATTCAGTCCTTGATCATAGTGAAGCAAAAGTGTGTAAGCCCCCTAGAGCAACAGTGACAATTCTCAGGATGTGTAACAATCTTGGTCTTACAGATATTTGGAAACTTTTAAACCCATCTGGGGGGACTATACATTTTTTTCATCAGTCCATAAGATTTATTCTAGAATAGATTTTTTTTATTTTTTTTTTTATATATCCAAATCCCTAATTTCATCTGTTGTTGATTGCTCAATTGGAAACATTTTAGTTCCAGATCACGCCCTGGTGAGTTTAGAGGTGTTGCCACATACGGAGAAAAATAAATCATATAGTTGGCACTTTAATGTATCCCTTTTGCAAAATCCTGAATTCCAACAAATGTTAAAGGCTGAAATCAGTGTTTATATGGAGACCATTTGGTCCTCAGTATCCTCTGTGGGCATTGGGATGCACTTAAGGTGGTTCTTAGGGGTTGGATCATACAGTATGCCACATTCATCAAAAAATCCAAAGCACGAGAACTCGTGGATTTGGAAGGGAATATTAAATATGCCGAGGCAGAGCTGAATCGCCGAATGTCATCTGATGGCCTCAGAGAATTGACCAAATTGAATTATAGATATAATACTATTTAGTCGCGGAAGGTGGAGTTTTGGCTATTCAGTGCAAGACAGTTATACTTTGAGTCGGGGGACAAAGCAGGGAAGCTTTTGGCTAGACATATAAAGCAGAGAGAGTCTCTTTCTATCATTCCCTCAGTGAAATCTGCAGGTGGTGAAATATATACCTCAGCCATTGATATTAATAATGCTTTTAAAGAATTCTATCTTGATCTTTATAGTTCCACATCTTCGTCCACCGATGAAGATATTAGAAACTTTGTGGAACAATTAGAACTCCCTAAACTGATGACTGAGCAAAAAAATGATCTTAATTCTGAGATAACTTTGGAGGAGCTTGGCAAGGTAATTAAGGCCTTGCCTACAGACAAGTCTCCAGAGCCAGATGGTTTTGCCGCTGAATTTTTAGATCTTATGCTACAGAACTGGCTCCACTTTTGTTAGAAGTTTATACGGAATCATTAAAGAATGGAAAGCTTCCGCCAACCATGACACAAGCCCGGATCAGTCTGATACTTAAGAAGAACAAAGATCCAAGCGAGTGTAAGAGTTAACGTCCAATTTCCTTGATCCAGCTAGACGTTAAAAAATTTTTTTTTTAATTTGGCTAACCGATTAAGTTGGCAAATGATCAGACTCCGGTCGCTGCCATCTCATTTGACGCCGAAAAGGCGTTTGATCTGGTTGAATGGGATTATCTTTTTAAGATTTTGGAAATATACGGGTTCGGGAAGACTTTTATTGGATGGATTAAGTAACTTTATAGACACCCGGTAGTGGCGGTACAAACAAATGGATTAATTTCAGATTATTTTACTCTGGACAGGGACACCCGGCAGGGTTGCCCTCTTTCCCCATTATAGTTCTGTCTTGCCCTGGAACCATTAGCAGCGATAAGAAAGGAAGATAATTTTCCAGGGGTGGTGGTGGGAGATATGGCACATAAGCTTTTGCTTTACGCAGATGATATTTTATCATTCGTCTCTGATCCCACTAGATCTATGCCTTGCCTTCACAGAATTATTAGACAGAATACTCCTTTTCTAAATTCTCAGGATACAGAGTCAATTTGCCCAGTAATGGCTTTTCAGCCAGGCACTTTCCAGTGGCCCAAACAGGGCATTAAATAGTTGGGCATTTTATTCCCAGTAAATTTGTGTGATTTAGAGTTAATTTTGACCCTTTAATAAAAAGTTTTTTGAGCGATGTGGGCAGATGGGCTTCGTTACATTTATCTATGATTGGGAAGGTTAATGTTATTAAAATAAATTGTATTCCAAAATTCAACTACCTGCTACAGTCTCTCCCTGTAGATGTCCCCCTTTCTTATTTCAAGCAATTTGATAGCATAATGAAGTCCTTCGTTTGGAATGGTAAGCGTCCCAGATTACATTTCAATAAGTTACATAGGCCGCTTGACATAGGTGGGCTAGGCCTCCCCAAGATTTTGTTTTATTATTATGCATTTGGTCTCAGACATTTGGCTCATCGGTCGCTTCCACCTGAGAGAGCCCCACCCTGGTTTTGTATTGAGCAGGATGTTCTTACCCCTATTTTGCCATTGCAAAGCCTTTCCATTATACGAATCAGAGAAGTTAAGTCACACCCCGTTATTTCGCATTTGCACTCGGTATGGACAAAAGTGTCCAGAGTGTTTAATTCTGACATTTATTTAAATGTTGCCTCGAGCATATGGCTAAACCCAAAATTACGTATTAATAAGTACCCCTTCTGCTGGTCAGAGTGGACTGTGAGGGAGGTTAATACGCTTGGTGACCTATATGAAATTGGAGTGATCATTTGAATATATGGTTCAACATTTCAGGATTCCCAGATCTCAGTTCTTTAGGTATTTACAGCTGCGCCACCTGCTCTGTACTATTTTTGGGAGTAGCATACACCCCCCTAAAGGGGCAGATACTCTTGAAGTGGTGATTACTTCTTTTGGAAAAGGTCATGAGGCATCAGTGTATTACTCCCTGTTAATTCAGTGTCTGGGGGATGGAGCTTCAACTTCTCTCAAGAGATTATGAGAGTAAGATTTAAACTTGGTATTGGAGGAGGGAGTGTGTGCTAGGATTCTAAAAAATATCAAGTCCACATCTAGAGATTCAAGGGTGCGTCTGATACAATTTAAGATTTTGCATCGATTATATTGGACACCTTCTAGATTGTATAGACTTGGTCTTAAAGACACACCCACCTGCTGGTGATGTAATTCAGAAGACGGGGACACAACCCATGTTTTTTGGGGATGTGTTAAGATACAAGAATTTTGGTTGAGTGTTCAGAGATTTATGTGTGATGTATTGGACACACAATTTTCATTGTGCCCCAGACTCTGCATCTTAGGTGATGGGGCGGTCATTAATTTTGGGGATAGCCACTTAAAAAGTTGGAACCTAGCCAGAGTTATGGTTGGCAGACAAATTATCCTTAGGGGGTGGAAGACAGCTGGGGCACCCTCATTTCGGGAGTGGTGCAGGGGATGGGCGGGGTGGCAGCATTTGAGGAGGTGATTTTTAGAAGGCTGGTAAAATGGGATTTGTTTGACAGGAAGTGGGGTGGATATTTGGCTTTTTTGGAGGGTTCTGGGGGGGAGGGGTTTAATTTATATATTTGATTCCGTATTTTATGTTGTGTTTATCTGTCTTGTGGATGGAATCAATAAAAAAATTGAATAACAAAAACGTGAATTAGTGTCTTATAGTTCCACATTGTGGCAGATTCTCACAAAATTTTGTCTACAGCCTAATTTTGGCTACCTGTAAGTGGATGCCAAATTTAATAATAATCGGCTGTTCACAATGCAAGTTATTAGCTGCTGAAATTTAAATTGGCTTCTGGTGGCCATTTTTGTTGATTTTTTCCAATCAATATTTTAAGTGTTAGCACTTAAACCAAGGAAGATATATGCTAAATTTCAACCTCCTTGATGAAACGGTGGCAGAGAAATGTTTTTATTTAATTTTTTTTGGCCAGAAGTGGATGACATTTGGTGTGCATCGCAGAATGATTTTGTGTCAAAGTTTACCTAGATCCATTAAGTTTGGACTTTGTGTTTAGAATATATGGCAGAATAATTTTATAGACTGAAATGAAATTGAAGAAATACATTCTGTCTGGCTTTACTCAAGGATTCAGAGGAAAAATAATTTTGATTCCAGTAATGGCTGACACGATTATGAAATTGGGTTGAAAATTAATTGTCAAATAAATTATGATAATGACGATTGTTTTTAGGGCTTTCAAAATTATAAAGATTATTTGTCTGTTTTAGGGCTTTCTCGATAGTGACAATTGTCATACAAATTGTCATACTTAAAGTCAGGTGTATGTGTGCTTCAGAAGTAATTTGTTCACATTTAACTTGGAATTCTATAATAAAATAGGGATGTATGACCTTTATGGCTTTAAAAATGTATGAAAATAAATATTATAAATCAAAATATTTCCAGATACTAAAGATATGTCTCTTTTTGGTCAACCATTTTACATTTACACTGTTGTTTTGATACCCAGCTAACCTGAAGAGCAATTAAATTACATTACATTACATTATATTATATTATATTACAGTGTTGTGAAAAAGTATTTTCCCACTTCCTGATTTCTTCTATTTTTGTATATTTTTCATACTAAATTGTTTTAGATCTTCAAAAGAGATATAACATAAAACAAAAGCAACCTGAGTAAACACAAAATGCAGTTTTCAAATATATATATATTTTTATTATTGAAGCAAAAAAGTTATCCAACACCTATATCACTGTTGGGCCTCATGTATTCAGATAGAAGACAAAGGCAGGCCTAACACAGTTGTAAAACCTAACTCAGGCCCCCACCTTCCAAGTCGTAAATCTTACTGATAAAAATCGCGCCAAAATCAAACAAAGGGAGTCCAAAACAGACTACAAATCCACGAAGCCTTGCTCACTAAAGGATCGAACTCTCAACTCCTATTGGATGAGGCACACAACAGAATGTCCCTCAAACATGACATCATCAGGAGTTGAGATACCTCTGAAATGCTTACAGAATTTGCTTCCAGCGACTTTGTTTGCAGCGTGTGGACGCAGCTCTTCGATGCTCTCAGGTGCAACCTTGTGGCACAAGGAAGTAACGTCCGACTTGAAACTGTAGCCATACAATCTCCATCTCGCTGGACGAGTTGAGATTACTCTGTGTTCAACCAAACACTCTAACGGATCCGAAGGAGACTGCCGAGCAATTCGCATCTTTTCACCGTTTGCCTACAGAAGTGAAGAGATTAAAGATTTCTCTTCCATCTTCAATCAAGTCGACATTTCTGAGTTCTCCGCCAGCCCGCCGAGAATCAACAGCCATACCGCCCGCCGACAGAGCGAGGAAACGGCCTCCTGTCATCACCTGAGCCTCAAGGAACGGAGGAAAACACATTCTACCTGTGTCCTCATGCGATTCAAGTAAGAGGTTTACGTCTGGGCAGAGATAGAATATTATAGTGTGTTATTCTTGTGTTTCAAGGTTTTTGCTTGTACAGTTTACGGACCGCCATGTCCGCTCATTATTAATACTCAGGGTATTAATTATCACGAATTTGTTTTGCTGTATTGTGGTCCAACGAAATTGGATTGTTGTGCAATTTCGCCATCGCGGGTGAGACAGCAACTGAGTTCATCCATTAAAGAGTCAAATAACAAGGGACTTTTACGAGCCCCGCTCATAAAACCGCGTCTCTGAGTGATAAACTGAGAGCTGCTTTCTCTCCCACTATCGCGAAATCGGCTTTAGGGCTGTCACTTCTCTCTCTCTCTCTCTCGTACTAACCACACTGACACACACACACACACACTGTCACACACACACCTTATATATTATAGGATTATTTTATTTCCATATCTAATCATATCACTGTTTAGTTTGTAGTTGTAAGTTGGAAGTTTATTGACTGCATTGTATTCATTATTAATTGATATTACTGCATAAATAAACTTTGTTTATATTACAAAGAGAAGTGTTTTGGTTTGTTTTGCATACGCCTGTGTCATGCTGACGGGATGTCAGTGCTCGGATTCAAACCTTCATTCATTGTTTATTTTCCCGAAAATCGATATTCTTCGGATGTCGATTTTCCTAAGAAAACAATCTAATATTGAGACTGTTATACTATCTAGTTATTAGTCCCTGATTTCAGGGTGGTGCCCCGTCAATGTTAATCCTTATTAATATTCTATTGATTTTTGATAATTGATAATTATCTTTGATGGTTATTGAATTTGAATGATCAATAAGCTAGTGTTAATTTTAATTAATGTTTCATCGATGTTAACAATTAACAATTATCTTTGATAATTGTTGATTTAAAGGATTTAAAAAAGCTAACATTGATTCTCATCAATGTTCTATTGATTTTAATAATTAATAATTATCTTTGATAATTATTAATTATTGCTAATAACCAAACCCACTCCTAAACGTAGCACACTACATTTACTGGAGTCCCATATGAGGTTTTAATGAGTTAGATTCAATTGATTAATTTAAATATTACTTAATAACTACAGAAATAATTATTAATTATTTCTGATAGTAACACTGATCTAAACAACCAGTAAAGCCCGACATCACCCATGTGAAAAACTACTGCCCCTCTAAACTTCATAGCTGGTTGTGCCACCTTCAGCAGCAACAAAATGCTTCTGATAACTGGAGATCAGTCTTTCACAATGCTGTGGTGGAATTTTGGTCCACTCTTCTTTGCAGAACTGCTTTAGTTCAGCCACATTGAAGGGTTTTCGAGTATGAACTGCCCATTTAAGGTCCTGCCACAGCATCTCAATCAGGTTCAAGTCAGGACTTTGACTAGGCCACTCCAAAACTTTAATTGTGCTTCTTTTGAGCTATTCAGAGTTGGAATTACTCCTATGCTTTGGATCATTGTCTTGCTGCATAATCCAGTTGCACTTGAGCTTCAACTCATGGATTGATGACCAGATGTTCTCCTTTAGGTTTTTCTTGTAGAGAGCAGTTTCCCTCAATTATTGCAAGTTGCCCTGAAGCAGCAAAGCATCCCCATACCATCACACTATCACCACCATGCTTGACTGTAGGTATGTTGTTCTTTTTGTGGAATTCTGTGTTTGATTTATGCCAGGTGTAACGGGAAACCTGTCTTCCAAACAGTTCCACTTTCGACTTTCCAGTCCACAGAACATTCTCCCAAAAGGTTTGAGGATCATTAAAGTGTGTTTTGGCAAAATTCAGATGAGCTTTAATGTTCTTCTGTGTTAGCAGTGGTTTTCGCCTCACCACTCTTCCATGGATGCCATTTTTGTCCAGTGTCTTTCTGATAGTGGAGTCATGACAGTGACCTTTATTGATGCAAGAGAGGCCTGCAGTTCCTTAGATGTTGTCCTTGGCTTTTTGTGACTTCCTGGATGAGTCGTTGCTGTGCTCTTGGACGAATTTTGGAAGGTCGGCCACTTCTGGGAATGTTCACTACTGTGCCAAGTTTTCTCCATTTGGAGATAATGGCTCTCAGTGTGGTTCTTTGGAGTCCCAGAGCCTTTGAAATAGCTTTGTAACCCTTCCCAGACTGATGTATTTCAATCACCTTTTTCCTCATCATTTCTGGAATTTCTTTCAACCTTGGCTACTGGTTGAGACATTTTAGCCAACTTCATGCTGCTGAAAAAGTTATATTTAGCTGTTTATTTGATTGATCAGGGCTGGCAGTAATCAGGTTACTTACCAAATAAATAAATACATAGACATAATGTATTGATTTGTATTGAAATGATATAATTATGTGACAAGTAAGAACTCAGTAAACCAATCAATATGAAACACTGATTTGAGTTAAGATTTTTTCATTAGCTCAATTGTAGAGATCTCACAGTGATCCAAGAAGTAGGAAAGATGGGTCACACCCGGATGAGCGGTCTGATACATGGATGTGCGGTTTTTACTGAGAAATATCAGATTGCTAGATGGCGCCATTGAATAATCAGAATCACGTATTCCAGAAATTCTCAGATTAACCCCACAAGCCCTTATTTCACACGAAGGAACAACTTTGAGATTCTCCTGATGGCATTTAAATATTTGCTCAAAATTTCCTTATTCGGACTGTAAAATGTATTATTTATATTATAATGCCTCGTGTTCCGCGACTGCTACCGGGTCTTGAATAATGTATAACGTGCTAGCAAAGGCAGCCATTTCAGAGTTTCTGGTGCCCACTTAGAGACTTGGTGCTTTAAACAGACTGCGTAATATGCGTATATGGAGCAGTGGTACTGATTACCAGCTAACGGAAACCCTGTTGCTGTCTCCAAGGTTCTGTCACAGTGTCTCTGTTTGATTTTTTAGCATGTCTGTCAAAACTCCATAAATAGAGGCAAATAATTCCTGTCATAATACACTTAAAACTACCATATTTTGCACATAATTTAAATTGAGTTGTGCTGTGTTCATTTTCTGTTGTTCAACTCTGTTGGTGGAGTAGGGTTTGTGTGGATGACTGAAAAACACATCTGAATGAAGCATATTTTGTCCACTCATGTTTATAAAGATATTGTGATTAATCGTGATAAACTACAAAAATTTTTGCGATTAATCGTGATTAAATATTTTAATCGTTCGACAGCCCTTATATATATATATATACACACTGTATAAATGCATTACTGTTGCCTAAGAACACCTCTTACCTGTGTTGAAATCACTGTAATGTACAGCTTCTTGTGGTGTATAGTTTTTATTTAATTTCCTTTCTAAGAAACAACACTTGTTTTGTCCACGGTCCAATTCACCATATCACCTTGATGACCAGAAAAAGCTTAATCTCCATATCTACTCTGCTTTTTGCTCTATAGAGACTGCTGCTTCATTAATGAATTGGATGACAAAACATCACTATTGTCTGTGCACTCCAACAGGATCTAGGCTTTTGTCATGTCTAATTAAGTGATTTAACCAAGATACTCACTTTACTTAACAGTACAGTTGAATCTTCACTTTAATTAGGTAATTGCCATGCATTTGTGGATAGTCTGATAAAGCCTATAAATATATTTGTCCTCAGCCTGAGGAATAGAATTGTGATTTTCTTATTGTAAATTAAAATCGGACATAATGCATCCAGCTTCAACTGTAATCATTTGTAATCACTGATTAATTTAAATATAGATGCCACCATCTCATTGCAGCATATTAAAGTACTATTTTGCATTACCATATACGTTTTCTTGAGCCCAAAGTATACTTCAGTTTTGACGCGAACGTTTAACGTATGCGAACAATGGAACGTTCAGCCTTTCAAAGTATATTTGTGACTGCTATGAGATACTGGACTATTTCTCTTCAGAAGTTTAGACCCATAAAGATGTCTTTATGGTCCTTCAGACTCATACAAACGCAGGTATCACTCCGCTGATGACGAAATATACGTCTTGCGTTCTGTACGCAGATGCCGAGCGTTCGCTTCTAACTGAAGTATACTTTGGGCTTTAGATATTGATATATGGAATATGTACATGTGTGTGTATGTATGTGTACTACATTTGCTTCAGCAAAACAATAAACGGTCTAATTCACTAATTTATATAATCAATTAGGGTCCAAGAACTGAAGTCATTGTGTTTATACTGATTTTCTAATTAAATTATCGGTCTGGGTGGCAGAAACCATAAATTGTAGAGACCTCAGACTTTGCAACATGATCCCAAATCCCAACCACGACTCAGGCATATGCGCTCACCTATCCGACACTACAGACGATCTCCTCGCGCTCGCACCGCAAGGCGTGTGTACAATGGCAGCTGTCTTGCCGCTGCAAAGATGTTACACTAACTACGTTTCCATCCAAGGATTTTTTGCGAAAAAAGTTTTGGCGCATCAAAATTAAGCTGATGGAAACGCAAATTATCGCTAAAATTTCACAAGTGTCGACATAATATTTTTCCGTTTAACTCTAGCGCATAAACTCTATGTTGATACTTCAAATGTGGTGGAAAAACTGGTTCGGAAACACTTTTTGTCGAGAAAATTGGCATTACCGCAAAAATGTTGTGTCACATGACAGAATTTGCCCCAATCGTTAGCCTGTGTTAATCATTGACGACATTGTACGTGATTATGGATTGATCTTAACGGCATAAAGAGCCGATCACACCAGGAGTGCCAACACAAATATCATGCACATCGACAAGTGCACGGAGAACAAATGAATGGTCACTATTTGTGATTAATTGAATCGTTTATTTATTAAAGTTGCTTTTACACACCATTCAAAATAACAGACGGCAGTCACGAAATTAGCCCACAATACAAAAACATATCATTTCTGTGCACAAAGATGTTTAAAATTAAAAATAAATACACAATACTAGAAGAAAAGCTACAGTGTGCTTTTTTAGAACACTAACAGCCCAATTCTATTAAATTATTGTTCAGTTTACTTTTGAAAAAATGCCAGCACATTTCCCTGTATTAAATTAAATAAATTACCAAACGAAAAACGCATTAAATTAAAAAAAAAAAAATTAGCAAACGAATAGACTTATATATGCCTTTTCTTTACACAAACTTAAATTAGCTTTACCCTGTTCTGTAGATGAAAAAAGTCAGCTGAATGACATTCTCAGAATGTTCTACACTTTTTCAAGACTGTAAACTATCAGAACTATTTGTCCAATGCGGAGTTCACTTTCAGAAAATGAGCTTTTGAAATTCTTAAAACATTTAAATATTTTAAATCGAACCCTCTTTACCTCGGATCACATTTGCTGAGCTTCTTCTGAAAATGTAAACTGCATTATGACATTAAATTAATTTTAGATGACAATCAAGTTCAGTTGGTCGTTAAAAGTTGCTGGACAAATATGCGGGACATAATGCAGTTGTGATGGCGATGCTTTAGATTAGATGATTGTTCAAAACAGCCTATTGAATATCAGGAATGTCTCATATGTAAACCCTGAAATTACACCACATCAGTTTTCTTTAATATCTGTGCACACAGCATATACACATTGATGGATGGTCCTTATAGTAAGACTGAAAGTGTCCCCCACTACTTGGTGCAGGTTGCCAGCTTGAACAGGGCCATGATGATTCGCTTTCGGGTCGGAACCGGTGGCAACCTGCGATAGGCACAACATCAGGACCAATATTACAGTCCTATCAGAAGGGCAACAGCTCCCTTTTGCAATTCCTCCTCTTCTGATTGCTTTTATTTGTGAAATTAAAATGACAGTAAACTGGCTAATTTCAATGAATTGTCTCAATACTCTCCCCATTTTACCAAAACTTCAGAGGAAAAAAATTAGGGACATCTGGGAGGCGAATTAGCGATAA
Organism: Myxocyprinus asiaticus; assembly: GCF_019703515.2. Lineage (NCBI taxonomy): Eukaryota > Metazoa > Chordata > Actinopteri > Cypriniformes > Catostomidae > Myxocyprinus > Myxocyprinus asiaticus. The sequence goes on from NC_059366.1 coordinate 4,208,469, forward strand.
ACACATTTCTGTATGGAAACGGCTTAAGGGCAGATTTATTTTGCGATAAACCAAAACTTATGCGACAAAGTGTTTTTTTTAGGCATGACGTCATCACGCACACCATTTTTATCGATGAAAGGCCATTTGAATGAAAACAGGCAGAAGACGGCAAATTTCGCAAAATACTTTTTACGCATTTTCACTTTGTCAATAACAAAATAGCGCGAAAAGTGGATGGAAACTAGGCTAATTTTAGAAGGTCTATCTGTGCTTTGGGGGAAGTTCTACTGCTGTGCTACACTGATATAACAGGGTTCAAAACAGTGTTACTATGAATGCAAACTTTAATACAGTGAAAAAGACACTATTAGCATACCATATATATATATATATATATAAATGTCTAACATTCTTTTGAATGTCCATGTACTAAAATAAAATATTTGATGCCATGAGTGTACCTTCATTTACTATCACTATTATTTTGAATGGCCATGGAAAATGAAGCAATGTGATAATTTTACCTGGTCGCAAAAAGTAGTCTGTTAATTTACCTGATGAACTTCACCTTTTGCTGACCCTTTATGCTTGGAAGAGTTAATGTGTGCTTCTAAATCACTTGCACCTTTATTAGTAACTGACACATACAGTAAGTGCCAGCTTTGCATGTCATACATTCTGCTTCCCACGGATCTCAACCTGGATGAAACCCTGAGAATTTTTTGTGCAAATCTGTAAATTCTGTAAATTTTCACTTTTGTTTGGGCATTGTTTCCACTCAGCTGTCATTTGCTGCTACTATCAAGCAACTGTTTGATGCCGAACACAACAGCGCTTTGCGCGTTTGCGGAGAGATTGACAGGCAGGAATTTGGCCAATAGTTGCTGCAAGCCTCTTATAATTGACCAATTGGTGTGCGAGAAGGCGGGACTTACAAAGAGGGGTTAAAGCAATGCAAATATGCGCGCACACACAATTAAGCATTAGACCAGATGCACATCATAATGCAAATAAAGCCGAATCCCGGACATTTTCACAAATTTAGAAATCCCGGATGGACGCTTTTTTAAGGTCCGAAAAAGAGGACCTATGATCAACCTAATAAAGTTCTGTGGACGGAAACGCCTTGTTGATGAGAGAGGTCAACAGAGAATGGCCAGACTGGTTCGAACTGACAAAGTCTACGGTAACTCAGATAACCGCTCTGTACAATTGTGGTGAGAAGAATATCATCTCAGAGTGCTATTCTGAGATGCAGGTTGGTGCTGTTTTGGCAGCATGAGGGGGACCTACACAATATTAGGCAGATGGTTTTAATGTTGTGGTTGATTGGTGTATATATATACACACACACACACACACACACACATGTATATAAACCATGTTAAATGAATAATTACATTTATTAATAATTATAATTGAACACAGTCACAAATGGAAATTATCGGACTCCAAGTACATGGGAAAAGGAGGGACATGACCACAGTAGCACTTGGTCAGCACTCACACCAAAGATGCATGCCAAATTTCAACTTTCTTGATCAAACGGTTACTGAGTTGATTATTTTTTAAGTGCCCCCTATAACATTAAAATATGCATTCTTTGTACTGAGCCAAGAGGTCAGCGTGTGATGTTTTGATCTTTTATTGGTCACTTGTCCTCTCGTCATACGGATTCGCAGCTCAGAGTTCGCAAGGTTGAACTTTTGTCCACAGCTGAATGCAAAATGTATTCACATGAGCATGCATTTACGGTCTCCCGCATTAGGATATATCTAAATGGGAGTGAATGGAGCACAAAGTTTAGTGTGACCACCCCTTGAGGCAGGCACCGTTACAGTACCATTCAAATCAATAGCACAAAAGATTGATGTTCATTGGGCAAGGGGCTCTAAATGCGTCATTTGGTGTCAGTCATTTGTACGCAAGATGCGTAACTGTTACTGAAAATATTCAGGGCTTAAGTCCCAGTAGCCCACCCCTAGCGCCACACATGGTTAAAATTTTTGAATAAAAAATAAAATGAACAAATTCTTTTGACAATATTTTGTTAGCACACCAAGTTTCACACAAACTGGACAAACAGCCTTGGACGCGTTTGAAAAGTAGCTTTTGCAGATAATTGAAAATCTCAGAAAAATGTAATAGACAAAAAATGGAAAACCACATTATCAGTACATCAAACGGTAACTTGTTGTATGAGTTGTAGTCGAAGCTGTTGTAAAATACTAATAAACACACCTGCGATGGCATATTTTATATTAATAGGCCAAGTTGCCACAGATGCAGAGGAAACCAGTGAAACATCTTGCAAAGGTGAAATATGTCCTTCTAGTGTATGTTTACATAGACCACCAATTAAATAACAGTGCATCCTGCGTCCTACCCTCACTTGGCTGTTTATTTGCTCAGTTGATTTTATCTGTTGATATTATCAACTTTGAAATGTGATGTAAGCAATGGAAGCTGTTCTAGAACTTCCACAAGACTTAGCCATTGAATTAGACACACCCCCTCTTTCCAAAGACACACACACAAACACAGATACGTTTGGAGACTGCTATAATCAGAGATGGAGCAGGAGAGCATCCCAATTTCACAGGTAGGAAAAAATAAATATGCAATTTGAAATCAGCATACCCAAACATTGACTTTGTACTGGTACTTGGACGATAATTGTCAGAAGCAACGGTAGCAAAAAGCATTCTCACGCAACAATTGGACAACCATCAAACTGACACTCTCAGCTTCCATTTGCCTTTATATGGGCTGCCTTTTGAACGTGCCAAATGATAAACAGGCAAAAGCGCTTAAAAAACATCTTACTTCATTTTCCCTCCCAGCTGTTTACAGAGAAAGTTGTCATATTTCATGGTAAAATGTATTTAACACATTGCCTCAAGTGCCTTTTTGGTTCATTATCATTTGGTTCTTACAAATGGGGATTTGATCCACTAGCGTAGCCTCAGGTGGGCTTGGGTGGGCCGGTGCCACCCATTCCACCAATAGCCAAAAGCTTGCTGGCCTCGAAACAAGAACCACTAACATCAGAGTCTGTTGGGATGGATAATGTCAGTATCAAAGCTTTCAAAACAATAGCGGCTCAAAAAACAAAACTACATCGCTCTCATTCTAATGAAGCTATTTATACTGTAAACACACGATGAGACACTCGTTCAGTTGACGCTCGTTCAGTTGTGCATCACGTAGCATGCAGTTGCTAGAACCACTTTATTTTTCCCAATATTTTCTAATTGATTGCAATGAATTGTATCAATTAGGCTATCTATTTAAATAACTTTTAACCTATTCATTATAAGCGAGTTGACAAAGTGCTGAATTTAATAACTTTGGATGTTAAAATGTGCTTAAAACTCCTAAAACTCTAAACTCCATTCACATAATTTTTTTAGGATAAAATATAGTATAACTTCTATTCGTTGCATCAAAAGCAGCTTGTGACAGCATAAATAAGCTACTCTGAAATAAATTATTTTGGATGATAAAATACGTTCTCAAAACTTCTAAGATGGTTAAACTCCAGCCTCTTTTTCTTACAAACAACTAAAATAAAATGATGTTATTTCTAAATATCATATGCTCGAATTTATTTTCTAAGAATTTCATATCTCATAACTCATGGAAACAGTCACAGGCTTAGATAGCTCAGAATATTTTTTTTTCTCTCTCTCAGAACCTGATTATTTTTGCTTTTTCTCTCTTAGTGTGCTATCACAGCAGTGTCATCTCTCCCCAACTTTTGTGAGAGTAGAGTTGCGAGGCAGTTACATAATCAGAGGGGGAAAAAAACCATTTTATTCACAGTAAACCATAAGAGGGACATAGTGACAAAACCCATCACACCATTTCCCTCATTTTTAGCTGTATACAATTACAGTAAATAAATAAATAAAAAGTTTACAAATCACATGCAATAGAAAATTTCTCTTAACCCACACACCCACCCAAATGTTTCTGCCTATTTAACTGGTTTGATCAGTATTGTATGGGGAAAAATGTTCAGTTATTTTGAGGGCTCTATTTTCATGACCGTGCTAGGCGCAGTGCAATGACCGCACGTTACGTCTTATCTATATTTCGCGAGTGCTAATTCTAAGCACAATTTCTATGCGAACACAAAGCGTAAGTGGGCGTGGGTGGGAGTGTTTGCACTATCTGTGTCTGTATGTGCGCAATCTGTGGGTGTATTGTATGTTAATGAAGTGGTGCAAAGCTCAATTTGCTATTTTCCATGTTTTGTGACAATAGATCGATATAATTAATGATACTTACATTCAATAGAATTTAATTCAATGGTGCTTATATCCAAGTCCCCACATTTTCCATGAGTATAAAAGAAGCATGTCACTGTCATAGAAATGTGCCTTACATTCAACAAGGATGCAGTTAATGCACAAAAGAACATAATTCCCTATTTATATTCTTCTAATTCATTGCATACAGTCCATTTACATGCCCAACTTCTTATGAATGTGCTGCCATTGCTTATATCGCTATATTGACAGAGAATGGACTATATAAAAGAATGTAGACAGTGCAATAACCAGAGAAGAACCCCAAATTAAATTGCACTTGACTCACGACTAGCACTTTGCGCGCCCAATTTCGCCAACCCACTTGTGCCTAGACTTAGTTCCAGCTTGCAAGAAAAATAACAAAACTTCATGGCCATCCCCACTGACTTTGCGTGTGTGACGTATTACATAATGCAGGGCTTTGCACTCTTAAAATAGGGCCCAGAATCTATTCATTTTTGTGAAGTTAACATAAATCTGAGAGTTTCTTCACCTCTGTGTGACTGCTTGTGCTGTCTTCTCATCTGCAGAGCTGCAGAGCTGCTAAACACTCGGTGAATAGCAGCAGCCATGGCTGGCCCATTCCCGGCCTGCGCTGGGTCACAGGGAAAGAGTGTCTGGCAGGACTCAGCTTGTTCCCTCTCAGCACCAGCCGTAGCTCCAGCCCCGAGAGAGATGCAGAGGAAATGGACAAGCCATCTGATGATGTAGGTACAGCATCATCAACATCCTGTGGGACATTGTGTTTAAAGGAATAGTTCACCCAAAAATGTCTAGTAAATTAATTTAGTTAGTTGCTTATGTTTATCACTATATTTCAATTCAGTTATTTTAAATAGGGTGTTTTCTAGTTTAATGAGTTAATATTAAGTATAAATGTATGTTCAATTTTATAATTAACCATGGTTTTACCATAGTAACACTGGCTTTGTTACTATTAACCTATGTTTTACAACAGTAATACTGTAGTATCCATATTGTAACTGTTGTTTTTGCTGTATTAATATTTTTGGATTATTTCTGTTGGAGGACTGGTTAAGGATAGGCACTGGACAGGTGGTAGGCAGAGATTGATAGCTTTTTCTAACAGAGAAGAGGCCTTGGACGTAGGGGGTAGGTGGGCGTGTATTGAACCCTGTTTGTATGGTATGTCTTGATGGGAAAGGAGGAATGTCTTGATGGGAAATCAAAAATGAGAGGCAGTTGAAAGGATCCAGTGTCTAGCTGCTGGGGTTGGCAGGGACCCTGACTGTTACCCCACCAGGAGATGTTCCGGCATTAATGGGACGAAACATCCATGATAGGTGGCTCTAATTAATTATAACTATCAGGTTATTTTATTAAATTGATCAGATCTTCTCAAACAATGGTGTGAGTTTGGGGTAGGACTATCTGTTTGTACAACCAATGGAAGACCGGAGTGCTTATTTTTGCAGCAGATTTATTATTTTAGCATTTGGTGACACTAGTAATGCAGAAATTAAACTTCATCTTTAAGATGCCAATTTTTCCATTAAATGTCTCTTAAGCACTCACTATTTCTGTCCATCAGTACAGTTTGGGTCATTTCCAGGAGTTGGAGGTAGCAGGCCGCAGAATCAAGCATCAGTGGGGGGAGAACAGTCATGACAGAAAGCTGCAGAGATACAGAACTCAGCGGCTGCTGGCCACTCATCTCTACAGAGACACAGCTTATGAGCCAAAGTACCAAAACAGCGCAGAGAAGCCGTGTCCACACAAATCACTCATTTCACAAGTGCCATTAAGAGTAAGAGGACAGCTGATTAACCAGCTTCAAAGCAAACACACACACACACGCAAAAGTATACATATAAGATTTCGAAAACAAAACATCACAACAACAACAAAAAATCACATTGGTAGTGTTGTACAACAATTTGTGATAACTAGGGTTTCCAAACTTAACAATGAAGTCAGCATGAAATCAAAATTGAGCCTATTGATTTTGTTAATTAAAATTAAACGTAAAAATTTTATGTATATGCTGCATGCAAAAAAAGGCTGTTCCCTATCTGTCACTCACTCGATGTTGTGTCGATGTAGTGATACTAGGGGTCACTCTTGGGAGCCCCAAACACTTTTTTGAAAAAAGTCCAATGGGAATTGGCGAGTGGAACTTGCATGCAACTCCCCCGGACATACGGGTATAAAAGGAGCTGGTATGCAACCACTCATTCAGATTTTCTCTTCGGAGCTGAGTGGTTGTATTCAGTGCACTGAATTCAATTCCCTCCAAAGACGCATCTCAAAACTGCTGGATTTATAGCGCATTTCAGCAGCTTCTCCCCCTCTGCACCCGTGGAGAGCAGAGAACGCCCCTGGGTGCTTCGGCAGAGCGAAAATAAGAGAGTATATTCTAAAAGAGTATATTTTCATTCACAAAAAGAGCGGCATACACGGAACGTCTTTTTAAAGATGCCTTTCCATTTGTGTGTTATTCCTGGTTGTGGTCGTTATCTCTCCGCTTCTGATGGCCACGATCGCTGTCTTACGTGTCTGGGCACTGCCCACGCGGAGACATCGTTCGCGGATGAGTCATGTCCTCATTGCAAGAACATGACCATGGCAACATTGCGGTCACGGCTTACTTTCGTAAGAAAGCAAGCCACCCCAGCGGCTCCCTGCCCCGGTCCTTCTACCTATGGGTTTGACGCCGCGTCGGTTAGCACTTGGTGTGATTTGGGCACATCAATGGGACCACCTCCACCGAGTATTCCCCCACGGACCTCCCATTCCCCAGCACGCTCGCTTGGCCCTGTCGGGCTCTCGGATGAGACCGCCGGCTCGTCTCAGGGCGAGTTCGACCTCTCGTTCAGAGATCGGGAAGACGATGAGCTATTGAGCGCAGCATCGGAGAGTGGGCTCGTCCAGTCTGACGCAGAGGCTTCGGCTGGGCTTCCTCCTTCGGGAATGGTCGCCCAGTCTCAGGCCGACGCGGAAATGACAGACATGCTTTCCTGGGCGGCCGCGAGCATTGGGCTAGAGTGGAACCCTCCACTCTCCCCTGAACCCTCATGGCTCGACAATGCTCAGGGCGCCGCCCATGGCCACGCCCCGCCCCGGTCCCTTTCTTTCCGGAAGTTCTTTTGGTGTGCGGCAGGAGCCAGGTAAGTGCTTCAATGTCCCTGGACTCAGCATGGCCAGGGGGCTCGAGTCCCCTCGACATGGCACCTCGAGCTCCGCCCTGCTGCGAGTCCCCACCCGCCGGTACATCCAATGTGATCATTCCCCTGGTCCCCCTCGCCCGGAGTTTGGGCACATGGCTCCCGTCGCGATGGCTGACCCAGACCGTCCGACTCGGCTACGTGATTCAGTTTGCCAGGTGCCTGCCCAGGTTCAGCGCCGTCCGATTCACCTTGGTGAAGGGCGAGAACTCCGCTACCTTGCGTGCGGAGATCATGACCCTTCTGCGCAAGGGCCCTCCAGCCGAGATGAAGAAAGGGTTCTTCAGCCCTTACTTCATCATACCGAAGAAAGGCGGTGGGTTGTGACCAATCCTGGATCTGCGAGTACCGAACTGGGCTTTGCACAGACTCCCGTTCAAGATTATGACACAAAAACGCATTAAAGCGAGCATCTGGCATCGAGATTGGTTTGCGGCGGTAGACCTGAAGGACGTGTACTTCCACGTCTCAGTCTTACCTCGACACAGACCCTTCCTGCGGTTTGCCTTCAAAGGCCAGGCATAACATTACAAGTCCTCCCCTTCAGCCTGTCCTTGTCCCCTCGCGTCTTCATGAAGGTCGCAGAGGCAGCCCTTGCCCCGACTGGCTAATTCTAGCTCACTCTCGAGAGTTGCTGTGCGCACACAGGGACCTCGTGCTTCGGCATCTCAGCCGACTGGGGCTTCGGGTCAACTAGGAAAAGAGCAAGCTTACCCCGGTTCAGAGCATCTCTTTTCTCGGTTTGGAGTTGGACTCGATCTCGATGACGGCACGCCTCACGAACGAGCGCGCACAGTCGGTGCTGAACTGTCTGAAGGTGTTCAGACAGAGGACAGCGGTTCCACTGAAACTTTTTCAGAGGCTCCTGGTGCATATGGCATCCTCAGCGGTGGCCACACCGCTCGGGTTGATGCATATGAGACCGCTTCAGCACTGGTTTCAGACTCGAGTCCCGAGGTGGGCATGGCGCCACAGAACACATTGTGTGGCCATCACGCCGATCTGTCGCCGCCTCTTCAGTCCTTGGACCAACCTTTAATTTCTACGGGCAGGGGTTCCCCTAGAGCAGGTCTCTAGGCACGTTGTGGTTAGAACAGACGCCTCCTAGACAGGCTGGGGTGCCGTATGCAATGGGCACACAGCCGCCAGCTCCTGGACTGGCCTGCTGCTGTGTTGGCAATCAACTGCCTAGAGTTGTTGGCAGTACTGCTCGCCCTGAGGAGGTTCTGGCCGTTGATCCAGGGCAAGCACGTGTTGGTCCAGATGGACAACACAGCGACAGTAGCATACATCAACCGTCAAGGTGGTCTACGCTCCCGTTGCATGTCACAACTCGCCTGCCGTCTCCTCCTCTGGAGTCAGCAGCGCCTCAAGTCGCTATGAGCCACTCACATCCTGGGTGACCTCAACACTGCAGCGGACGCGCTGTCATGTCAGGTTACCCTCAGGGGAGAGTGGAGACTCCACCCTCAGGTGGTCCAGCTGATTTGGAGTCGATTCGGTCGAGCACAGGTATTTTCCCCCAGTGAGGCTACTTGCACAGACCCTGTGCAAGGTCAGGGAGGACGAGGAGCAGATTATCCTAGTAGCACCCTACTGGCCCACCCAGACATGGTTCTCGGATCTCATGTTCTTCACGACAGCCCCCCCCCAGCGAATTCCCCTGAGGAAGGACCTTCTTTCTCAGGGACAGGGCACCATCTGGCACCCGTGACCAGACCTGCGGTGGTAGACACGATCACTCAGGCTAGGGCTCCCTCTACGAGGCACCTGTATGCCTTGACGTGGCGTCTATTTGCTTAGTGGTGTCCTTCCCGACGTGAAGACCCCAGAGATGCGCAGTCGGATCAGTGCTTTCCTTCCTGCGGGAGAGGCTGGAGGGGCGGCTGTCCCCCTCCACCTTGAAGGTGTATGTACATGCAATTTTGGCTCATCACGATGCAGTAGATGGTAAGAACTTTGGGAAGCATGACTTGATCATCAGGTTCCTGAGAGGTGCTAGGAGGTTGAATCCCTCCAGACCATGCCTAGTCCCCTCGTGGGACCTCTCTGTAGTCCTTCAGGGTCTACGGGGAGCTCCCTTTGAGCCCTTGGAGTCAGCTGAGCTTAAGGCACTCCCTTTGAAGACTGCCCTCCTGACTGCACTCACTTCCATCAAGAGGGTAGGGGACCTGCAGGCATTCTCTGTCAGTGAATCGTGCCTGGAGTTCAGTCCGGGTTACTCTCATGTGATCCTGAGACCCCTTTTAGGGATCAGGTGGTGAACCTGCAAGTGCTGCCCCAGGAAGAGGCAGACCCAGCCTTGGCATTGCTGTGTCCGGTGTGTGCTTTACGCATCTATTTGGATTGCACGCAGAGCTTTAGAAGCTCCGAGCAGCTCTTTGTCTGCTTTGGTGGACAGTGGAAAGGAAGTGCTGTCTCCAAACAGAGGATCACCCACTGGGTCATTGATGCCATCGCGATGGCATATCAGGCTCAGGATGTGCCACCCCCTGCGGGGTTACAAGCCCACTCTATCAGAAGTGTGGCAGCCTCCTGGGCCCTGGCCAGTGGCGCCTCTTTTTTTCAGACATCTGCAGAGCAGTGGGCTGGGCAGCACCCAACACCTTTGCGAGGTTCTACAATCTCTGGGTTGAGCCGGTCTCGTCCCGTGTATTGGCAGGCACGAACAGGTAAGTTCCGGGAAAGCTGGCCAGGTGTACCGCTTGCGCATAGCGCCTTTCCCCTCCCTTGAGGTGAAGACATGCGCTCTTGACTCCCAGTCGTGTTCACAGACTGTGATCCCTGGATGACTTTCCTCCTTAGCCCTCTGGCAGTTGAGTTTACAGAGAAACTTGCTGCTGGTCCAGTACATGTGCTAATGAGACCCTGTACTGAGGTAGGTGCTCCACATGTGCTGGTTCCCCGAAGGCGACCCCATGTGATATCTTCCACAAAATAATTTCCCTGTCAGTAAATTGTATCTTCCTTGGGCAGAGGCCCCTCTGCCTCCGGTCACCATGCTTTGTAGAAACTCCTCCCCCTTCGGGTAGGACCTACCATGGGACCTCTCCACATGACATACTTCCGACAAGACTCAGTAAGACCATGTGACGTATTCCACTCAAAATACCCCCCCCCCTTTTTGTTTGGGGTGTGGTCTCTGCGGTGTCTTCCTGTTGGGAGGGACACCCCCCGATGCAGACACTTATGGATCCCAGTCGGTTAACAAATTCCACTCTCTTTGGGGAGAAAAGAGAGGAAAACAGGCCTCAGCTGGGCTAGCCTGTCCCTATCGTTGGGCAGTCGACTTGTTCCTGAAGCTCATAAGAGCATTGGGGGAGGTTACGTGTCGGCCTGGTGCGCTGGCTACAAGGCAAACAGCGGTCTGCCCGTCACGCACTGCCAGTTCACGTAACACAGTTCAGATAGTTGTGGCATTTTGTATAGGGACCCCTAGTGTCACTACATCGACACAATGTCGAGTGAGTGACAGATAGGGAACATCATGGTTACTTTCGTAGCCTCCGTTCCCTGATGGAGGGAATGAGATGTTGTGTCCCTCTTGCCACAACGCTGAACTACCCGCTGAAATGGCCGGGACCTGGTCTCGGCTCCTCAGCACAAAACCACTGAATGAGTGGTTGCATACCAGCTCCTTTTATACCCGTATGTCTGGGGGAGTGGCATGCAAATTCCACTCGCCAATTCCCATTGGCTTTTTTTCAAAAAAGCAGAGGTGTTTGGGGCTCCCAAGAGTGACCCTTAGTGTCACTACATCGACACAACGTCTCGTTCCCTCCATCAGGGAACGGAGGTTACGAAAGTAACCATGACGTTATGACAGAATACAATAAAGCCGTCAATCGTGCAGCAGAATGGTGAAGTTGCAGCAGCGGCTAACAGGCCATGCTAACAAGACAAACTTTGATCTCCTGGGTGATGTCACCAATCCCTTGTATTTTTTTTACCCCTTCCCAAGAAATATGTGGTGCGAACAGCGTTTCAAGGGAACAAAATGCCTTAACACTGAATGCACTAATTTGGAAAGGGCAGAGAATATATTTCAGAGAGAAACTCTCTGAGATTAATAGTACAAAAAAGTAATGAGATTAATTTAAATTAATTATTTATTATCTATTGAAAGCCCCATGGATAAATTATAAACTAGACTCAATTGTTTAAACTTGATGAATTTGTCATTTATACAGTAGGGTCCAAAATGCTTCTGCTTTTTGGAAAGCCGAATTTAATTTGAGTATCGTGCAGGATATGAATTGTAGATATCAACAATTCAGTTTTCACTAGATAAAATGCTAATTCATATATATATATATATATTTTAATGACATCACATTACTCATTTTACAGAATGTTTTTACTAATTGAAATTCCATTTTTTATATCAAGAATTAACATTTTCACTAGTGCAAATGTAATTACTGATTTTTAAAATGTGCACTTTTACACGATCCATTACTGATGTTGAGAATTAGCATTTTAAATTGTGAATTGTGTTTACTGTATGGAATTAAATGGGAAAAGGGCTTGCAATATCTATTTGTAATTTTTCTAATTGAACAAAAATCTTTAATTAAAAATTATATTATCAGCATAACAGTTTAAGTGAAAAGTTGAATTGAAAAATTAAAGTGGAATTTGAGAATGAGTCTTGAAAATGGCATGAAATTTGAGCAAAACTTGGTGCTCCATGTTATTCCAGCATGATTTGGGTATGTTCCAGAGTATTTTGGATGCTTCCACGGAAGGTTAACATGGTCAATATAACAATATTTGCATATACAATGTTGATTTATGACCCAGAAACAGTCTCAAATATTTCTTCTTCATTTTATGTCATAACATTTCTTTGTTTTATTTTTATTTATTCTAAATATTATTATTTTTATTTATTTTTTTAATTTCCAGGTTTTATTTATTTTTATTTTTATTGATAAATCAATTAATTATGCAATAACATGCACTGATGATGGACAATAAGACCAGAAATAGGTATCAAGAAAGTAAATAGGGTACATTTTGATTTCAGGTTGACTTTCTGTCAGTCTCTGGTTGTATTACTAGGTTGTCAGCAGGTATTAGAGGTGGGTGTGTAGACTAAGTAATCACTCTATAATAAGTTGAATGAATATTTGAGTGATAGTATTTTCTGGCCTCCCAGCTCCAGATCAAAGTGAACGGACAGAGGGGAGGTTTGGGTATCTGTATCGCTGGAGGGAAAGGCTCGCTGCCTTACAAAGAGAATGATGAGGTGAGTCTTATCTCGCTGTAGCTCCAGCACCCTGCATCTCATTACACACTATTACCATCAAACACCAGTGTGTTGCTTTCTGTGTTTCAGGGTATCTTCATCTCCAGAGTGTATAAAGGAGGACCAGCAGAGAAGGCTGGACTTCATGTTGGGGACAGAGTGTTGGAGGTAAAATCAAAACTGTTGAGCGTTACATTGCACTAAATAATGGGGGGGCTGGGGTGTGTTGCCCGCTTCAGCCTGTCAGCGGGGGATTGTGCTGTAGTGCGTGCTCTTAAAGGCACCTAAACAATGTACTTTTGTACTGGACAAGTAGTGCGTTCTTCAATAAATGCAATACAAATTCTGGGCCTCACACAGGGCCATAACCAGGGTTAGAAAATTTGTGAGGTCCGGGCTGGGGTGCAAAGAATAGTACCAAAATTACAATTATGTTTCATATCTAATTGGAGACATTTTAACACTGGAAAGTAATTTGTAAATTAAAACCAATAATTGCAATGATTCTTACCTGTGGATGGAAACCCGCCACAGCAATATCTATACAATCGTTTCTTAAACTTCTCATCCTTCCAGTTATAATAAAAGACTGTGATTGGTCCATCATAACCAGTGCTGAGAAAAGGAACATGTGCCATGTGACAGTGTTGTGTATGTGCCGCTTTAACCTCTCGACAGTAATTTAGAGTCTAATGATTATTTTAAAATTTGATAAATTTTTGAATAAATATTGAACTAGTGTTGCACTATATCATGAATTTGTCAAGTCATTTTTATTTGTATAGCCCTTTTCAAAATACACATAGTTTCAAAGCAGCTTTACAGAAAATCATGCTTTAACAGAAAATGAAACTGTAATATCTATACAAGTCTTAGTCATCATTGAGTAGTTTGATTAAATGTGATTGTAAATTTTGTATAAAAATAAATAATTAAATAATAATTGTATTTAGAGCCCCAGTGAGCAAGCTAAAGGTGACTGTGACAAGGAACACAAAACTCCATAAGATGCTGGTTAATGGAGAAAAATAACCTTGGGAGAAACCAGGCTTACTGTGGGGGCCGGTTCCCTTCTGGCTAAACAGCATGAATATAATACCAGTATTAGTTATTTATGTGCAGTGCAGGTCATGGTTTAAAATGAATAAACTAAGTAAGAGTTAAGGGTCAGTGTTTAAACAAACATTTTGTATGAACTATAAGATTAATGACTAATGTCTTTGAAGTCTATCCTGGATTATCAGAATCAGAATCAGAATGAGCTTTATTGCCAAGTATGCTTACACATACAAGGAATTTGTCTTGGTGACAGGAGCTTCCAGTGTACAACAATACAAAAACAATACAAAAACAGCAGCAAGACATAGATAATAATAAAAAAATAAAAAATAATTATACACATACGTACATACATACTTACACACATACACATGGGTAGTGCAAATCTAATACAATTTGTTATGTACAGTGCAAATGTTTTTTTTTTTTTCAGAGGAATGAAATGGCAGAAGAGGTTGGATGTGTTGGATAAATATAAAAAAAAGACTAAACTGTGTATTGCCCATAGTTATTGCTCAATGGGGCAGTTTAACTGTTCATGAGATGGATAGCCTGAGGGAAAAAACTGTTCCTGTGCCTGACGGTTCTGGTGCTCAGAGCTCTGAAGCATCGGCCAGAAGGCAACAGTTCAAAAAGGTAATGGGCAGGGTGAGTGGGGTCCAGAGTGATTTTTCCAGCCTTTTTCCTCACTCTGGAAGTGTATAGTTCTTGAAGGGGGGGGGGGCAACCAATAATCCTCTCAGCAGTCCGAACTGTCCTTTGTAGTCTTCTGATGTCTGATTTTGTAGCTGAATCAAACCAGACAGTTATTGAAGTGCAGAGGACAGACTCAATGACTGCTGAGTAAAACTGTATCAGCAGCACCTGTGGCAGGTTGAATTTCCTCAGCTGGCAAAGGAGGATGTTTCCTTTTTCACAATGGAGTCAATGTGGGTCTCCCACTTCAAGTTCTGTGAGATGGTAGTGCCCAGTAACCTGAATGACTCCACTGCTGCCACAGTGCTGTTTAGAATGGTGAGGGGGGTCAGTGTTGGGGTGTTCCTCCTAAAGTCCACAATCGTCTCCACCGTTTTGAGCGTGTTCAGCTCAAGGTTGTTTTGACTGCACGAGACAGCCAGCTGTTCAACCTCCCTTCTGTATGCAGACTCATCGTCATCTCGGATGAGGCTGATGACAGTGGTGTCATCTGCAAACTTCAGGAGCTTGACAGAGGGGTCCTTGGCGATGCAGTCCTTATTAACTGCAGAAGGACTAATAAAGGGGTCCTTATTAACTGTAGAAGTTCACATAGATGCATTGTCTTTTGTTAGTTGGCTGATGAAGGCTTTTGTTGGCATTTAATTAATAGTCTATGTATTCAATTTTAAGAGTGTAGTCCATCATTAAACCAAGGTGATGCAGGCAGAGATCAGTGAGGTGCATCACAGTGCAACTGGCAGGTCATTTCGGTGAGGTCCATCCTAAATCCAAGGTTCAGGCAGTGGCACATGAAGGATACCATGTCTCATGGTTAGAGGTTGCTTCAGTTTATCCTCTGAAGTCCATCGTAGTAGACTGAAGTGATGTCTGCCTGGAACAGGCTGCAGTTAGTCATTATCACTCTGCGAAACATAGCAGTGGAGTTGGATATCAAGCGGGAATGGAGCTGGATCCGAATCCTGAGGTTGAGGCAGGGAAACATATAGAATAATATTAGCATAGACGCCATTCAATTTATTGCAGCGTTAAAGAATATGCGAAGTGTTTCCAGTTGCTGCAGGCCTAACTAAGAACTTGTCTGATTTGAAATGACCTAAGGCAATTAAACAATTGTAGTCGCATGTTGTTCAGTTGTATACAGCTTAAAATTAATTTTTAATATGAAACATTTCTCGAGGTCTGGACTTCAGTGACCTCATAGCTGGTTACGGTCATGGAAGCACAACCTTTGACATCAGCAACAAAATAATAATAATATTCTCCATTTAAATAAGCCTGTTTATTTTGCTATCCTATCAATACATGAATATATGATTAGTTGCATTTTATTTAATGTAATTTTCATGCTGTGTTGTTTTCCCTACTCTCTGGAATCCTATCAGAAAAGACCTGCCATCCTTTTTGGGTCGTGAACCACCAGTTGAGAACCATTGCCGTTCAGTGTGTTCTTTTTAAATGTCTTAAATTCCTAATTTAATGGGATGATACACCCAAAAATGAAAATTCTCCCATCATTTACGTACATGGGTACTGAAATTTTGAAGTTCAAAACCACACATTAAGGCAGTATGAACGTAATCCTTATCTTCTGAAGTGATATAAGTGTGGGTGAGAATAAGATCAATTTTATAAGTCCCTTTTTTTTTTTTACTATAAATTCTCCTCCCTACCCAGTAGGTGGTGATATGCTGTGATGGTTGTAGCCAAAGAATTAGGCTGGACAATGTATAAGGCAATAACAAAAAGAAGAATTTTTATTTCTTCTCAAAAAATTAAAATAAAAAATTACATCAAAGGGCAGTCATAAGAAAATGTAAATAAATAAATAAAAAATAAGTCCACACAAAACTTGAGGCAATAAGAAAAAAATATAAAAACTGGAAAAATTAAATCAGGCCTCAAACAATAACTCGACCCCTGGTTAACAAATTGGCAACTAAAGAAAAATATCTAAACCACAAAATCAAACTATGAATCAATAAAGTATTGAATAAAAAATGAAAACAAATAACCCCAAAACATAATCATATTTCCAATCAATAAATAAAATAAATCCTAACTAACATATAGTAATCAGTGTCCTAAATCACTAAAACAGACAAAAAGATAAATGAAATATATTATATGAATGAACGGATCTCCCTCCAATTCTGAACATAATGGCACAGTCCAATTACCCCTGGAACAGCATAAAGGTGGAGCTGAAACACCAGTTCTCCCTTTGTTTGCTGACACATGGTATGCGGCCGCTCACTCCATGCTCCAGAGCCACCTATAACTCAGGTGAATTTACTTGAAAACAACAGGAATTTGCAAGAAGTGTGCACCCTTCTATATGCATTCCTGATGTTATTAATAAACTGTTTAAACAGCTAATTGTCCTGCATGCTCATTATTTCACCTAAGATGTATATCATTGAACTTATTTACAAAAATGCAACCAAATTAAACTCTGAAATCAAACAACAAACATTAACATTCATTAACATTAGTAGACCAAATAAAATGCACCGTGCACTACAATTTTTTAAATGACTTAAATATTGATCTGTTTCTCACCCACACCTATCATATCGCTTCTGAAGATATACAGGTGCATCTCAATAAATTAGAATGTCGTGGAAAAGTTCATTTATTTCAGTAATTCAACTCAAATTGTGAAACTTGTGTATTAAATAAATTCAATGCACACAGACTGAAGTAGTTTAAGTCTTTGGTTCTTTTAATTGTGATGATTTTGGCTCACATTTAACAAAAACCCACCAATTCACTATCTCAAAAAATTAGAATATGGTGACATGCCAATCAGTTAATCAACTCAAAACACCTGCAAAGGTTTCCTGAGCCTTCAAAATGGTCTCTCAGTTTGGTTCACTAGGCTACACAATCATGGGGAAGACTGCTGATCTGACAGTTGTCCAGAAGACAATCATTGACACCCTTCACAAGGAGGGTAAGCCACAAACATTCATTGCCAAAGAAGCTGGCTGTTCACAGAGTGCTGTATCCAAGCACGTTAATAGAAAGTTGAGTGGAAGGAAAAAGTGTGGAAGAAAAAGATGCACAACCAACCGAGAGAACCGCAGCCTTATGATTGTCAAGCAAAATCGATTCAAGAATTTGGGTGAACTTCACAAGGAATGGACTGAGGCTGGGGTCAAGGCATCAAGAGCCACCACACACAGACATGTCAAGGAATTTGGCTACAGTTGTCGTATTCCTCTTGTTAAGCCACTCCTGAACCACAGACAACGTCAGAGGCGTCTTACCTGGGCTAAGGAGAAGAAGAACTGGGCTGTTGCCCAGTAGTCCAAAGTCCTCTTTTCAGATGAGAGCAAGTTTTGTATTTCATTTGGAAACCAAGGTCCTAGAGTCTGGAGGAAGGGTGGAGAAGCTCATAGCCCAAGTTGCTTGAAGTCCAGTGTTAAGTTTCCACAGTCTGTGATGATTTGGGGTGCAATGTCATCTGCTGGTGTTGGTCCATTGTGTTTTTTGAAAACCAAAGTCACTGCACCCGTTTACCAAGAAATTTTGGAGCATTTCATGCTTCCTTCTGCTGACCAGCTTTTTAAAGATGCTGATTTCATTTTCCAGCAGGATTTGGCACCTGCCCACACTGCCAAAAGCACCAAAAGTTGGTTAAATGACCATGGTGTTGGTGTGCTTGACTGGCCAGCAAACTCACCAGACCTGAACCCCATAGAGAATCTATGGGGTATTGTCAAGAGGAAAATGAGAAACAAGAGACCAAAAAATGCAGATGAGCTGAAGGCCACTGTCAAAGAAACCTGGGCTTCCATACCACCTCAGCAGTGCCACAAACTGATCACCTCCATGCCACGCCGAATTGAGGCAGTAATTAAAGCAAAAGGAGCCCCTACCAAGTATTGAGTACATATACAGTAAATGAACATACTTTCCAGAAGGCCAACAATTCACTAAAAATGTTTTTTTTTATTGGTCTTATGATGTATTCTAATTTTTTGAGATAGTGAATTGGTGGGTTTTTGTTAAATGTGAGCCAAAATCATCACAATTAAAAGAACCAAAGACTTAAACTACTTCAGTCTGTGTGCATTGAATTTATTTAATACACGAGTTTCACAATTTGAGTTGAATTACTGAAATAAATGAACTTTTCCACGACATTCTAATTTATTGAGATGCACCTGTAGATTTAACCACTGGAGTCTTATGGATTACTTTTATGCTGCTGTTATGTGCTTTTTGGAGCTTCAAATGTTTGGTCACCATTCACTTGCACTGAATGGATCAACAGAGCCAAGATAATCTTAAAAAAAAAAAAAAAAAATATGTTCAGCAGAAGAAAGTCACCCGCACTTGTGATGGCATGAGGGTGAGCAAATGATGAGAGAATTTTCATTTTTGGGTGAACTATCCCTTTAACAAATTATATGGATTCTCTGAAAGGAGAAGTGGTTTGATTGGTTAGGCTTGACAGACAGAGGTTATGTGTTTGTGATTGCTAAAGACTACAACATCAGAACTATACAGGATCCACAAGCTTCATGTAGTTATTTCTCTAATGACCATCGGAGGGCATCATCACCCAGACTCTCCCGCAGGGCTGCAGTGACCCTATAAACAAGGGCTCTTTAACTACTACTTGTGGGGGCCAGATTATCCAGATGAAACCTCAAAGGGGACCAAACATTTTTCTGTATCAGTCTTAGCAAGCACTTTCATTGTAAATAATATGTTAACATATAAAATAAAAAAAATCAGGGGTATCTACAAAAAAATGTCAAGGTCTGGCCGTAAGTTCCTTCTAGTCTTGCAAAAAACATGACTTCACACTCTCGATTAATAAATACATTTAATTAATAAATGAATAAATAATTTAAACTTTGAAAATAAAAAACATAATGATAATGTTAACATTTAAGGGTTATTGTTTACAAATGGTATAAACTGAAATAAATCCCATTTTTAACCCACATAAGAAAATAATGTAACACATAGAAGTGTAGTTTTAGATAAGAATTTTAATTTTCTTTATGGAAAAAAAAAATATCTGTTCCTGTTTTTCTATACTCCCATTCATTAAGGAATAATTAGTCCTGAAAATATTGTAAATTTGCACACTGGAGCTGTATACTGTATAGATATATAGACATTTCATAGATATAGGGCCGCCAGTTGATTAGCCCTGCCATAAACCAATAAAATGAAAGTTCAAATTGTAAAAAACACAATTCTGATTATCTGTAACTGCATTTTAACTAGTAGAATTTTACAACAATCTGTGATTAATTCCTGTTTAAAATGCAATAACAGAGATCTGTAATTAATTTCTTACAAATTCCAATTCCTGTGTACTTACTAGTAAAAAAAAAAAATTCTACCAGAGGCAATGCAAATTTCAGATATCTGTAATGTGACTGTAACTAGTGAGAAAGCCTTTTATGACAGCTTTAATTACTCTTCCAATTATTGATATCTGAAATCTATTTCCAGATATCTGAATTAACATTGCTACTTGTGAAAACCAAATTACAGATATGAAAAAATATTATTTTTACTAGTAAGTAGTGCATTGCTGATAGGCTATGTATTTTTGGAATTCCTGCTAGTACGAAATTATAGATGTCTGAGTTTGTGTTTTGAACAGGAGGGACTAACAAATCATTATGAAATTCTACTAGTAAAAAAGCAGTCACAGATTACAAGAATTACTTTTTTACTAGTTGAAATTTAATTTTTCACATCAAGAATGGGTATGACCCATTTCCTCACAAACGGCAGCCATTTTTTCTCTCATTGGCTTTTGTGACATTTCTCTGACCTGCTCCTCAACTTTCTGTAAAATCACTATAGATCATTCCTTATTTGTACTCCAGGTTAACGGCCACGACATGCAGGAGGTTACCCACCATGAGGCCGTCAATGCCCTGAGGAATGCCGGGAGCTGCATCAAGATGAAAGTGCTTCGGGACAGATGTATGCCTGTGGAGCCCCGAGCGCACGAGAGGCCTGACGCCATGGAAACAGACTCCCAGGTCAGCCAAGACTGGGATGGCACTGTGAGCCAGGGCACGTCCTCCACCGATCCCATGCTGGCCAGCAGGATAGAAGCCACGGTGTGCAACGGGAATAGACTGGTAAGTAGGATAAGACTCCTAAGATAAACCAGATAGAGACAAAGAAGGAGGCTGCATGACTTCTATTATATGCCACATATAAAAGAAAAAACTTTTACTGAAGCTTTCTTTCATCTGAAATTTAACAGACCTTGAATCACAGGCCTATTGTAATACAGTTGTTTTAATTATTTCTTATTATTCAAGGAATAAATCACTAAAAATTGGAAATTCAAAACCTATGCTGTTATTTTTTCTGTGGAACACAAATTAAGAAATTCTGAAGAATTTTCACGTTGCTCTTTTCCTGTTCATAGTAATCAAGGCTGTCAAGCTCCACAAAAAGATAAAGAAGAAGAAAAAAAATAAATAATCACCCTTAAAATAGTCCATATGACTTGTTCAGAAAAGTCTTCTGAAGTATGGAACACAGTTTCTGCCAGTTGATAAAAAAAAATGTGATTCTGTAAATGATAATAGTTAGATACAGTATTAGGTCATAATTATGAATATGTTCCTCGTTATTACAAAAGTTTCTCATATTACTAAAGTCATTATAATGAGAACATTTCTCAATATTATGAGATACTAACTCATAATAATGACTTAAAATGTAATTATTATGACTTATATGGCTCTTTTTACGTGACCACACTAGGCTTATCCAATTTTCGGGAGAGTGCTGATTCTAAGCGCCAGTGGGTGTGGGCAGGAGTGTGTGCTATCTGTGGGTGTATGCATGCAAACTGGGGGTGTATTGTATGTTACTAAAGTGGCACAAATCACAATTTGCAATTTTCCTGAGAAATAGGTCATTGCACCAAGATGTATGAGAAGCACGTCTGTTCTCAACGAAAATCTAAACTCAGTTCCTGCCTTTGTAGTTTGGTGATTCCACCAGAGGATGATATCAAAGAGCTGTTAATTACTTTTAATACTAGCCTTGAAAGGTGTGCCAGTAGATCAATATGATAAATTATACTTACATTTTTTTAAATTGTATGCAGCCTACACTGAAAAAAACGTATTAGTTGGCTCAACAACAACAACGTATTTCAATTTTTCTCAAATAATTGCATATTTCCGAAATTTTAATTTTACTTACATTATTGTGGTGCACACATTAATGCGTTTTAAGTAATATCATGAAGCAAACAATGAACGTATAATTACGAGATGTCAACTGTCAGATAAAATTAAGCAAACCTTACTTAAATTTTAACATATTTTACTTAAGCACTTGATACGCAAGAACGATCGAGAGTGCCATTTTGAGAAACCCAGTGACGACGGCGGAATCTTTTTGAGGTAAGCTGTCTTTAAATAAATTATTTAAAATGAATTTGTCTGGAATTTGTCTTTTGAACAGGAGTGTTTCATAAGCGTGAATATCGTGTTTGTGTGTGTAAGTATTACATAAGTGCAGCAGGTTTGCATGTGTTTTGGAGTGTTTCCGTGCATCATGTTTGCATGTGATTCATGATGTGCATCTACTTTTCACAAACGC
The DNA here is from genome assembly GCF_019703515.2 of Myxocyprinus asiaticus. NCBI lineage: Eukaryota > Metazoa > Chordata > Actinopteri > Cypriniformes > Catostomidae > Myxocyprinus > Myxocyprinus asiaticus. The sequence goes on from NC_059366.1 coordinate 4,230,569, forward strand.
ACAAAAAATGTATGTGCATGCACCGTGTTGACACGTAAGCCTGAGTATTTAACAAGTAGCATATGTGCGTCCATTGAGTTGCATGTTGAGTATTTTATAATTATATGGGCATCCTTCGAGTTGCATATATGCACGAGTATTTTAGAAATATGTGCGCATCCATCGGGTTTCATGTGTGTACGGGATTTTTCTAATTTAAGTATGTGCGTCGATCCAGTTTTAGCATATGTGCGAGAGGGGTGGCTGGTCACTTTTTACCTCCACAGAATATGCAAGTATGATTTTCTTAAGTATAGGCCATGTGCATGCTCTGTGTATTTCACAAGTACATGATCATCCATTGAGTAACATTAATGCGCGAGTATTTTTTAAGTATATGTGCATCCATGGGGTTGCTGGCATGTGAATGAAACGGTGCGTCGAGTTTCTCGTTTCCACGAGACATTTTCCCGAATGCGTGTCTGCATGAGTAGGCAAGACGGTTCGTTGTCATTTTTTAAGTGAATCATTTTCAGGATAAATTTATTTTAAGTCAGCTCTTGCATAGGCACCATAAATATTGGCTACCAAAACTCTATACTGAACATTTCAACAGTTATTACAAAGAATAAAGGTACACATTGTGCAACTGGACATTTTACTCAAATCCTTATTTACTGAGATATACTTTAGCCCCAGTGACAACTTCCCCGTGTGACATCTAGTCCTGGTCTCCCCGATTTCATTTTGTGTGTGTGTGTTTGTGTGTGTGTGTGTGTATGTTTGTGTTTGTATACAGTTTTTTAACACATGCAGTAAGTGCAGTTTGATTTAAAGCTTTCATGGGTTTTTCTCTTCTTTTTTTTCTCTTTTAACTTTATCAACATGTGAATATCCATCTTTCCATACAGCAGCAAGACAAGTTGTGCAGCAACCTTTGGAATCCTATGGGAAGAAATGCATTCAGAGGTAATGATTAAAAAAATAAATAATATATATATATATATTACTCATTTTATTCATTTGTTATTGTGTTCAGACATTGTCAGCTAATTGGACAGTTTGTCTGCTTTGAAGACAGTGGAAGAACATGGCTGTTCTGATTCTGTCTCCACCTCCACTGAAAAGCTCTGCACTATGAAGCTTTTAATAAGACTTCTAAGATAATACGATTTCTCTGTTTGTTTTTCTTTCTGGATGGACATTGGTTGCACACTGTTAGGATGTGCTCAGCTGTGCCATATTAAAAGGAATGGGTTAAATACATGGTAGGCTCAATTGACAGCATTTTTAGCACAATGTTGATTACCACAAAAAACCCTGCTTGAAAAAGCTATCACAGTTTACATCAGTAACTTATGACAGAAGAGGATAGGGCCAATCCATAAATACTCACTGTTTCAAAAGTATAACCAAAAGATATAAACAATATGCGTGTTAACTTGATATTAGTGTCATAATATCACTTTCTAATCTTTTTAGTTATAGTTATATACAATATTACAACTTGACTGTCATGATGCTGTATAAGTAATCCCGGTTAGTGATTGTAACATTTTAACACATATAATGTTTAGATTTAGTGTCTATACTTTTGAAACAGTGTGTTTTTTAATGTTTATTGACAGGCACTATTCACTTCCATTGTGTGTGCCTTACTGTAACCATGATGATTTAAATAAAGAACAAGTCAATTATTTTCTGTGGTAATCAACATTGTCACAAATGCTGTCAACCGGGCCTGACGTTTACTGAATCAAACATTCAAAGGATGTTCATGAGAAATTTGTGTTCTTAAAGAAAGGGTTAGTTCACCCAAAAATGGAAATCCTCTCATGATTTACTTACCTTTATGCCATCCCAGATGTGTATGACTTTCCTTCCATCAGGCTGCTGGCTGTTTGACGGTCCAAAAGGCATATTTAGGCAGCATAAAAGTAATCCACATGACTCCAGTCGATCAGTTAATGTCTTCTGAAGCAAATCGATAGGTTTGTGTAAGAAACAAATCGATAGTAATGATAATGACAATAATAATTTTACAGAACATTAACCACTTCATTTCTCTGACTAATGTTCATTGTTTTATTAAATTGGCTTGGAGATGCAAAGTTTTTTTTATTTTTTTTATAAGCTCCTCATTTCAAGATGAGAAATGCTGTCATTTACTGTGTCTGTGCATTTGTTTTGTGGGCTGTTTAATAATTTAATTTAATAGTCAAAATATTTGGAAATATGTGAATGAGAGAAAAAAAAAAAAAAACATTTCAGTAACAATGCACGCATACAATGCCCCTGTGTATTTGTCACCTGTGATTAATTTGTTACAAAAAATTCCACGTTTACAGGTAGTGTCTTACACTAAACTTGTAATGTCATAAGTTTGTGAAGCAAACTTCAATGTTGGCTTGAGGTTTGAAACAGATTTTACAGTAAGACAAACAGCTATCTACTGTAGATACACTCAAATATATATATATTTTTTGCTCTATTTTTTTTTTTTAATTAATGCATTTCAATTTCATAAAAAATTCCATCAAACAATTCTGTAATGTTCAACTAAATTAAATTAATAAAACTGAATATGTATATTTTATTAATGATTACTCAATTCAGTGTGATGGAATTTCATTATGAAATTGAAATCGGTAAATCTTAAAATTATTTTTTTGAGTGTAGATTTACTTTCACTCTGAAATGCTTTTGGTTAGTGTAACAAGATTCATGGTTGGGTGGAAAGGAGGAAGCAGGGACCGGGTGAACACTCCAACGAACTTTAATGCTCAACTTAAACACACTACACTTCTCAATGGCACACATAAAATAACGGCATGCACACAGCTCCGTGTGTCTCTCTCTCCACATCTGCCACTGTCTCCTCTCCTTAAATACTCCTGCCGCTCCTCACTGGAATGCGAGGCCGGTGTGGCGCACAGGTGGAACTCGTTCACCACTTATCTCCCCGGCCTCGCTTTGCCCAGACACCACTCGGCCACACCCTGCTCGCCACATAGCCCCATCACCAAACCCAGGCCAGGGAGTCTTCCAGCCTGCGAATTACTCTCTCCAACATTTTCAGAAATAAATTACAGGCCCTGAGTTTGTTATAATGCGGTGTTCTCTTTTGGCCCACGGCCCTCAAACAAGAATGATTTTTGGCCCTTCATAGGAAAAAGTTTGGGCACTTCTGGCTTAAAGGTAAGTAAATCATGAGAGAATTTAGATTTTTGGGTGAACTAACCCATTAATGTTGAAGATGCATTAATCGAGAGGGTGTCAGTGGAATAAAACAAGTGAATTGTGAAATGTACTTTTTTAATACTGTAATCTGTTGTCATTTGTCTTTGAGACATTTCCCATACTGCTCGTGTTGCACATTGCTACACTTCAAAAAAATAAAATAAAGAACACGTTAATGTTTTAACTGTCTTTGTGGTTTTTATTTTAGGACTTTGTTCTGGATGATTGCAAAGAGAAAACCAGTATATTTGTAGGATTAAAAAGTATCAATCTAATTTGATGTTGTACTTGCTTGTTTTGATTATTGGGGGGGGGGGGGTTACCTTCCCCCATCCCCCCTGGAATCTACGCCCCTGCATGCAGCCTATTTTCACAAGCAAAATCTTAGAAATAGGCTGTCTTCATTTATATCAATGTTGCTTGACAGGGAATGGACTAATATAATAGGTCGCAGACAGTGCAATAAGTGGAGAAAAATGTCGGAATTAAATTTCACTTGACCAAACCCATTCACACTTTGCACGCGCTATTTCGCCAACCTATTAATGCATAAGACTTGATGCGTGCTTGCACAATCTCGACAGACGTAGTCACTATGAACTCTTGTTGTTCATGGAAAAGAGCTGTGTGAAGATTCTCTAAAAAACCTCCTCTTGTACTACACAGAAAAAAAAAAAAACAGCAAATGGATTTGGAACATGTTTATATTATACATGGGATTTTGGCTAAACAGGTATGTTATTAGCTTTTTATATTATCTTTTTTTTTTTTTTTTACTGTTATGTTTAATTTTTCAGTTTTCCCCGACATTTCATGTTATCTTGTCATTAGAATGATCTGGTACAGGAGTTAAGGCCAATGAAAAACCCGGAGACCTTCAAAAACAATGCCCTACAGGTCGTGAAAAACACCATGACGGTATGTGTGCAGATTAATTTGCATTTCTGTGCCTTTGAACAATGAAATCCCAGAAATGCCTTTTATCAAGATTCTTTCATTCATTTCTGCTGTAATACAGACATTTATAGAAACTATTCTTCCTGAAAATATCTATCCAGTTGTCCTTTTTTTTTTTTTTTTTTAAAGTATTGGTGAAAAATTTGTGTTTTTAAGCTCTGGTAAACAAATTCCAGTGGGCTGTCTGGATAAATAGCTGTAATAGAAAGGAATAAACAGAAATTGCAGCCAATTTGAAACAATTTTTGTCCTACCTAACAGTGCACCTTTGACAACTTTGACAGTGAAATGTTTTACTTCCTTATTAATTTCCTCTCTTTCCACTCCAAGGTTATTTATTTACAGATAGCTCGGATTATCTTGTCCAATAAAATTCACCTGACAAGCAAAATAGCATAAGGTATTAAAATTATCTACAATTTTGATGTGTATGCACTAAAACGATTTTGAATAGAGGTATTCCTGTGGAGCGATTCACACCAGGGGTGAATTCCAGTCGAATGTGTAGCTAGAATATTGTAGCTACTATAAAAGCAAAGAGTTGACAGAAAATGCAGCCAGTTTGAAATGATTTTTGTCCTTTATGCACTTTTGACAACAAATTGGTGATATCTTTATCAGTTTCCTCTACTCCAATGGTCTTCTCCAATGTGACCCCTTGTAATATACTTTGAATTATCTTGTTTTCCAGACACATCCTTAAAACAAGTAAAATTAATCTCAGAAGCAAATTTACCCAAGATTAAATAAATGTAACTACCTTTTTGTGACTGAGGTCAAACGTGAGTGTTTTTAGTACAAATACAATTTTGAGTAGAAAGAAGACCTTACTATGGAGCTATTCATGCCGGAACAAACGTTTGCTCAATGCTCTTGATGGATCAATAACAATTTTTATTGGAGGACAAGATAATCAGAGGTATCTATATGGATCAATTAGACATTTTTACTGGAAAACAAGGCCAAAGTTCTGATAAAGAAGAGGATATTTTACAGCCTAGTCATAATGATCAAAAGTAAACAGAAAAAAAAAAGAAAAACAGACCCATTCTTAACACCAAAGCTTCACCTGAAAGTGCACCTTTGACCGCTCTGAAATATATGACTTTCTCATTCATTTCCTGTGTGCTAACCTCACTGTGACCCCTCGACAGATACCTCGGATTATTCTGACTCACCCCTCTACCTCGGATGAAGATGTGGAGCCCCTGACACAGGGTCCAGATGATGGAGATTTCGATGACTTCAGTGACTCAGATGGTCACATCTACTCCGATTGTTTAAACAACGCTTTCTATCCTCTGTGAGCACTCAAGAAGCGTGCTATCTTCAGGTGACTTATGCACACCTTTTATCTTGTCATAAAGTTTTTTTTTTTAATGAAATTATTCTGCAAAATTATAGTGCTTTCAAAGAGAGGCTGTTTCTTATTTTTAATACAATTAAAGCAGGTCAACCATATAAGCGTGTTGTGTTTTCCCTGAGATAACTAGAATTAGCAAAGAGAACATGCCGAGGCTCATTAACATGTCCAGAATGTACCTTTATTTAATGAAAAACATACACGACTTAAAATGGATCTCTGATTTGCTTGGAAGCATTAACAGCTACATAATTGTTCAGGAAATGTCTTAGGGTGTGATTTATTAAATAAGACCACAGCAAAACATAAAATGCCTTAATTCATGATTTGTGTCACAATGCAGAAAAAAGGACCATTAAAAGGAGGCTTTATATGATATTTCTACAGTCTGCTTTGTGTTTTCATTACTGTAATGTCTTGACTCACTTGTGTTGTCACTGTTCTGGACACGTTGATGTCAAAAGAATGGTGCTACTCCGAGTGCTGTCCCAACTTAACTAGTTGTGACCTAAATTACTCTGTAAAAACACTTTTCAGCTCGTCATGCTCATTCACAACATATATCATATAATAAAGCCTGATGACCATTAAAACATGCTGGTCTTTATGTACACACTGTAGGTTTCTAATAGTCAAATGTTTCTGATGTTATATACAGTACATAAGTTTGTAATGTTCAACTCTAACTCAGCAATTTAATAAATTCAGTAACACTTTTCATTAATGTTTCCTTTGTTAAGGGTTTATTAAGGACCAATAATTTACACATGCATTATAAATCATTGCTATGCAGTTATAATAAACCATTAACAAATGCATTATAAATCATTGATATAAAATTATAACAACATGAATACAATGGGCAATGCCTGCAATACCTGCCAAATAGTAAGTCATTTTACCTGACATGATATAAATGCTTAATAACACTTATTCAACATTAGTAACCTATGCAAATGTACCTTAATGTAAAGTGGATGCACACAGTATGAAGCATTTATTAATGTACATAAAGTGCAGTATTGTTTAATGGGCATCAGGCTTTATTATATGATATATGCTGTGAATGAGCATGAAGATCTGAAAAGTGTTTTTACAGAGGACTTTAAGTAACTAGAACTAGTTAAGTTAGGACAGCACTCGGAGTATCACCATTCTTTTGACATCAACGTGACAAGAAAACTGACAACACAAGTGAGAGTTCACATTAATGACATCAGACATTACATTAAGACATTTCAGTAATGAATATTAACACAAAGCAGACTGTGGCAAAATAACATAATTCCTCCTTGGTCTATAACATAATCTCAGTCTAAAAGTCTATTTCGCTACATTGTGACATACACGAGTTAGGGCACTATATGTTTTCGACTAAGATTTGTATGAATAAGTGTATTCATAAAGCATTAATTCAGAGTTGAAATGCTCATTATTTGGCAAGTATTGCATGAAAGTTTCCCTTTTTATTCATGTTGCTATACCTGCATATGAATGAAAATACATTCTAAGTCATAAATTAACCTCTTTAAAGCTCTTAACAAAGGCAACATTAATGTTCTCAGGATAAGGGTATTTTTCATAAATGTCTGGTTGGGGCAGGTTGTCACATTTATAATGGGGCAAGTGTTTTTATTTTTTCATTCTTATACAATTCATTAATTGCAATATCTGTTGGCCAAAACAATGGGTTGATATTCTGTCACCTTAATTACATTTTGTTTTTCATTTATGTTGACTATTTACATTTCACTGTTTAATCGGAGGTTCCATTGTGACAACTTACCCCATATAATGTGACAGCATGTCCCACTATTGGGATAAACGTGTTAAATGAATGGTATATTTTTTTGTGAACAATAACGGAGGAACTGTTTAAATGCTTTTTGTTGTCAAGACGTTTAGTAAACTATACAGATTTAAAAATACACCTACCCTGATAAATATTAATTGTGTGACAACTAGCCCCGCTCTCCCCTATTTCTTTTTTCAGAAAAACATTCTTTTCCAAGGCTCAATACTTTCTCTTTCTTTCCCTCAATGTGAATTCAGATGAGCCTGTGTACTTCACTTGAATGGAATTGTGCTGCTGCAGTCCACAATCACTGGAGCAGAAATCAAGCGACATGGGGATCGATACTTCAGACAAAAATCCCATGACTCTGTAGTCACAGAAACTGCTGTTACATGATGCTTACATCCATAAAAAAAAAAAAAAAAACATCTGAACTGTTTAGAAGACCACTTGACAAAGTGATATATTTAAAGTAAAAAATAAATACATAATATTTTTCTAAAATTTTGCTTGTCTAAACTTTACACACTCTTTCAAAGTCCTTACTTGCTTTGTCTACACTTTATTTGAATCTTTATACCATAAGTTGCCAAAAATCAAAATAAACTTTATTCAGAGTTTCAATATGATGTTCATGTATGTAATTGTGTGAATGTTATCTCGTACACAGGTAAGGTGATCTTCTCTTCTCTGCGGATACACAAATTTACAGCACAAGAATCATCTTTACATGTTGAATTACCCAATACCATTATACTTACATCACAGACTTGCTTAATGCCTGTTTCTAATAATTCAAATAGTTCTAAGTAGTATAATAGTTAAAGAAATTTTTATTTGTGCCATGTTGAGAAATTCAGTGGATACTGATGTCAAATGCAGTAATTTATTGCTCCTTTATTAAAGATGCACTAGGTAATTTTCCATGTTTTAACACCTACAGAAATGAACAGTCCTTTTTTCAGAAATATTTTTAAAATGACACACTCTGGACTGAAGACTAGTTATATCAATATAATCAATATTTTTGGGTGGAAGAGTAAGTCGCAGGCTGGAAGACTCCCTGGCCTGGGTTTGGCGATGGGGGTATGTGGCGAGCAGGGTGTGGCCGAGCGGCATCTGGGCAGAGCGAGGCCGGGAAGATAAGTGGTGAATGAGTTCCACCTGTGCGCCACACCGGCCTCTCATTCCAGTGAGGAGCGGCGGGAGTATTTAAGGAGAGGTGTAGTGTAGTGTGTTTAAGTTGAGCATTAAAGTTTGTTGGAGTGTTCACCCGGTCTCAGCTTCCTCCTTTCCACCCAACCATGAACCTTGTTACACTAAAAATTGTAAGATTTACTGATTTCAATTTCATAATTAAATTCCATCACATTGAATTGAGTAATCATTAATAAAATATACATATTCAGTTTCATTAATTTAATTTTGTTGAACATTACAGAATTGTTTGATGGAATTTTTTATAAAATTGAAATGCATTAATTTAAAATAAATAGGCAAAATAAATAAATAAATAAATTAATATATATATATATATATATATATATATATATATATATATATATATATATATATTTGGAGTGTATCTACAGTAGATAGCTGTTTGTCTTACTGTAAAATCTGTTTCAAACCTCAAGCCAACATTGAAGTTTGCTTCACAAACTTATGACATTACAAGTTTAGTGTAAGACACTACCTGTAAACGTGGAATTTTTTGTAACAAATTAATCACAGGTGACAAATATTGTTGTGAATTTGATTTTATACAATGCTATTGTTGAAATGAAATCTAATGAGATTTACCATTAGGAATAATGGGAATTTGAAAAACAACAAAAACAACAACAAAATTTTGGGGTGAAATGTGACCTGGACATGTTTATGTGAGATTCACTCTTTTAGATAATGAATACTTTATGAAAATCAACAGTTTTACTATGTGCTCAAACGGTAAAATTTCACACCTATTGTATCTGTTCGATAACCTAGTGAGCTTCTTCCGGAGGCAGCATTTTCAGACATCATAGGCACGCTCCGGATGCAAAGCCTGTTCCAAAAGATATGTATCTTAATTATGTTGCCTCTTAAGATATCTAGTGTTGGCCAAATTCTAACAACCTGGTCTCAAAGTGAAAACGTGACTCTATGTACATTTTTGCAAAACTTGTTATATGTGTCTCCAGGTATAATTCCCTGCTTTTTCCAGGTGAAATGAACACAACAGGCGCTACAACAACAGTGTGTTTTATTCACTTTCGCTCAAATCATGACTTTAATGGCTGATTCTGACTTTATATATATCTCTATTACTCAGACTCTGCTATTTTATCATATAGACACTTTTACTAACGCATCTTTTGAAAAACTCTTCATTTTGGATCTGTTCCAAACCCAGTGAGCGTCCTCCGGAGGCAGCATTTTCAGACATAATATATGCGCTCCCGACGCGAAGACTGTTCCAAAAGCTAGGTATCTTAATTATGCTGCCTCTTAAGATATCTCGTTTTGGCAAAATTCTAAGGTAGCATCAGATGTATCCCAAAGTCTTTCTAGCAAGTCAGTCCACTGTCAACCATCTTTGGGGCACTCCTGGGACGCTATTTCCAGTTATGCCAGTGCAGATCCTATCTACTTGAATGGGGGAACTCCGAAATTTCAAAAACGGTTGGTCAAGATTACAATCAAAGAGCATATTTTAAATCATCAGTAAAATCTGACAAAATTAGTAACATAAACTGTGCTTCTTTACCTCATATTAAGCAAAAAAATGTAATTTTCCTGCCTTGTATAGCTAACGCGCATGCACATTCTCGAGTTGATTGACAGGTGATGTCTGTATCTAAAAGATGATTGGCTCTTTTACGTGTAAGGCGGGACTTCCTTTCTACATCTGTTGACTGTTAGGCACGAGAGCTCCTTGGTTGGGCGTTCAAATTTCTCCCATTCATTTAAATAGGAGTGGTCCATCTCTAATAAATAAATAGTCTCTGATGTCTCCTTGCCCGGGTAGGTGAACCTAGAATGCACTTTGATGAGCTTGGTGGAAAAAAATAAAATAAATCCAAGATGGCGGATGGAAGCGATACATTTTTATTATAAATATTCTTAAAATCCATTCAGTATTGAAAAGTATCGATAAATAAGACAGCTGCCTATGTAGGCAGTAGACAGCGAGGCAGCTCACTAAGTTTTGGAACAGACTGTTAAATGCTTGTATTGCAGACCCACCTACATATGTACACTTATTCCAACATGATTAGCTTGTATGGTAGCTCACATGATAGGGCACTCCTTCGAGAAGGAGGACCGTGGTTTAAGACCAGTCATGAACTCAAGCTGACACGTGGTACGACAGCGTCTTTGAAACTATACAAAATTATGTTGTTGGTTCAGAAAATATGATTTTTTTATTTTGCTTCTGCATTTTAAAACACTAATGGTTAGGTTTAGGCATTGATAAGGTAAGGATGTCTTTTTTAACATCTCTGTGACGAGGAGGAGGGCGTTGTGGGCCGTAACGATGGACACCCGGCACTGAATCAGCCCAATCAGCGAGAGAGGGATAAAGAGGAGCCGGGGATGCCAGTTAGAGAGAGAGAGACACACACACACGTGGCCGCTGTGTGTGTGTGTGTTTGTGTTTGTTTAAGTTAATTTATGTATTTAAGTTATGTTGACTGTTCTGCCGGTTCCCGCCTCCTCCTTGCCCATCCTTTACCTGTTACAGTCTCATTTATATTTTAAAACACTATTGGTTAGGTTCAGGCAAAATTCTTCCATTAGGGAGGTATGTTTTAAAACATACATCTGAAATTCATCTTAAAACCCTCATCTTAATACGACACCATTTTACCCGCTTTTGGCGCTCCCAGCTGGACAATTCTGGAAACCTGCAGCCAAACGTGTTATACAGCACATACATTTTGAACTGAAAAACATTGTCATGTTCAAGTACTGTAAATCTCATGAGATCAGCCTGAATTCTAAGGTCACATGTATTCTTCCCCGAGTAAGCAATCCCAGAATGCACCGTGATGAGCTCGGCGAAAAAAATTATCAAAGATGGTGAACGAAGCGAGATACTGTAAATTAAGATTATAAATACTGTATACTTATAATCCATACAATACTCAAAAGTATTCATAAGTAACAGTTTAATATGATACAGTACCGATTATTTTACCCAAAATGTGTGTGTGCTGTGCGTATTTATGCTCCTTAGTGTATCACATCATTTCTCTAGTGTCACCTATATTGAAATCAGTTGCGAGTCGAGTGTCCTGTGTGCTGTGCATGAGGAGCGCTATTTAAATAATGTGCGGAGCTGCCACCTATGTAGAGTATTCCAAATTGCTCTATTATGAGGCATAATTTCAGGTAGGATGCTGCCATCGAAGACAGCTGCCTATGTAGGAAGGAGACAGTGAGGCAGCTCACTAAGTTTTGGAAAAAACAATTGTGTCATATTCAAAAGATAAGTATCATCACATTGGCATACACAGATCTGATTTAAATGTCTGTATTTAGGATGATGTTTATATTTGTAATATCAAGCTCAGTTTACATGATGATGGACAGAGGACTGGTCCCCGTCACTGCAGGGGAAATAACATAATTTTATTTCTACCTGTCAATCTGGCCACTCATGCAAAGATGCTCTCCCTCAAGGCCATGCAATGTTCGCTGCTGTTGGCCCTGAACTCAAATAATATCATCCACCTTATCAAGTGTGTTTGATCAATGACAGGTGAAGTGTCCTGGCTGCTCATATCATTATTGGCTCTGCAAAGGGACATGTGCAATATACTGATTAACTTGCACTCCAATTAAGTTCTGCCTCTAATGATGGGTCATGGATTGTTCCTCTAGATGGAAATGCATTCATTTGGCAGACACTTTTATCCAAAGTCATTTGGGCCCTATTTACACTTGAATATGAACATCTGTCTCGGGTGATCTCAAGTGGACAGCCAAGGCAGATTGGCATTTACACCTATCTAGTAATGCATCTCAAACGCATCTCCTGTGACCATTTATCAGATTTCAAGGGGAGGGTCTCTGATTTTATGATTACATACAGTACATCCATGACCGCAGGCGTAGATTTAATTGGAAGGGAGTGAATTGTTTTGAGTTAATAGTGGACAAGTGCAGGTTTTCTTCAATTAATAAATGGAATATAAATAGATTCTTTAAAATGTAGAATAACATAATATAAAATATAATGCAATATTAATGAAATGAAAATTCGGTCATTATTTTCTAACCTTAGCGTTGCTTCAAATCTGTACAACTTTCTTTCATGGAACACAAAGTTATCAAATCATTAATATAGTGCTAAAATTGAATACAGGATAATATCAAACCTCATTTGTTCTTGCGACATGATGTCATGATGTTTGTAATATAATCTCTTCTTAATATAAAATGTACACATCTTCTATGAATGAGAGTGATCTTGTTTTGTTGTGACACATCACTCACACTGTTTAAACAGTGCACTGAATTTCTTTTTGAAATTAACAATTTTTATTGATTCCAAATACAAATTTAAACAAACAACACAAGAATACACAGAATCAACTTTTAACAATTATATGCACCCCCCCCAACCCCCCCCCAACATACATCCCAGTGATCAAACAATAAATAACAACAGACACACATATAAAACAGTCCAAAGAAAATCCTCAATGATATAACAAAAACATATACAATTAACAAACATAAAAGAAAAAGGGTTCCACATATAATTTTTAATAGAACTTGCCTCTTTCCACTGCTCCTCCCTGGCAACCTTCTAAGAAGGCCAGATAATTGCCCCACTTCTTCCCAAATGCACCCAAACTGCCCAGCCATCTATGCACCATCTCCTCGAACGCTGCCACTCTGCCCAGCTCGGTGCACCACTCATGAAATGAGGGCACATCAGCCGACTTCCATCCCCTCAGCATTACCTGCCTGCCAATCATCATGCTGGTAAGGACCCAGCTCTTTACATGTTTATTCATTATATTGATACCTGCCCCATCACCCAAAATACAAAGTCTGGGGCCAAATAAGATCCGAGTGCCCAAGACCTCACAAACAAAATTCTGAACCTTTGACCAAAACTCGTGAATCTTAGTACAGGACCAAAAAACTTGGGCTATGTCCCCATCCTCAAACTGGTATCACCAGCAAGTGGGTGTGTCCTTAAGGCCAAGCCTATACAATCTGGAGGGAGTCCAATAAAAACGATGCAGAATCATAAATTGAATGAGGCGCATCCTTGCATCTCTAGATGCAGACTTGACGTTTTTTAAAACTTACTGCATTCTCCATCTTCCAGTATTAAATTCAAGTCTCTCTCCCATAACTTCTTAAGAGATGTTAAAACCCCGTCCCCAAACTCTGAATTAAACAGGAATAGTACACCGAGGCCTCGTTCCAAAAGCAGAAAGCACCATCTCAAGAGTGTCTGCCGCTTTAGGGGGCTGCGTGCTACACCCAAAGATGGTGCAAAGTAGATGGTGCAGCTGTAAGTACCTGAAGAATTGAGATCTGGGAACCCCAAACTGCTGTATAATTTTCAAAAGATCTCAACACTCCATTTTCATACAGGTCACCTAGCGTAGCAACTCCATTCTCAGTCCATTCTGTCCAGCAGAAAGGGGACTTGTTAATGCACAATTTAGGGTTTAACCAAATACTTGCGGCAACGTTCAGGTAAATGTCCGAATTGAACACGTGGGAAACTTTTGTCCACACTAAATGCATGTGCGAGATAATGGGATGTGTCTTTACTTCTCCGGGCAGGTTGGTAGAAAGACTTTGCAATGGCAAGATAGGGGCAAGGACCTCCTGTTCAATAAAGAGCCAGGGAGGGGCTCTCTCAGGCAGAAGTGACCAATGTGCCAAATGTCTGAGACCAAAAGCGTAATAGTAAAACAAAATCTTGGGGAGACCTAACCCACCTTTGTCAACTGGCATGTGTAACTTATTAAAATGCATCCGAGGACGTTTACCATTCCAGATAAAAGATTTAGCAATACTATCAAATTGTTTAAAATAAAAGAGAGGAACTTCAGTGGGGAGAGACTGTAGTAAGCAGTTGAATTTTGGAATACAATAATTTTTATAATATTAACCTTTCCAGTCATAGATAAATGTAGTGAAGCCTACCTGTCCACATTGCTCGAAAACTTTTTTATTAAAGGGTCAAAATTAATTCAGACTAAATCACATAAATTTGCTGGGAATAAAATAACCAAATACTTATTGCCCTGTTTGAGCCACTGAAAGTCGCCCGGCTGAAAAGCCGTTACTGGGCAGTATGCTGTCAGAGCCAAAGCTTTGGATTTAGACTAATTGACTCTGTATGCTGAGAGCTTAGAAAAGGAATTCATAATTCTATGGAGGCAAGGCATAGATCTAGTAAGGTCGGAAACTAATAATAAAATATCATCTGCGTAAAGCAAAAGCTGATGTGCCATACCTTCTGCCACCACCCCTGGAAAATCCTCTTCCCTTCTTATCGTGGCTGCTAATGATTCAAGGGCAAGACAGAACAATAATGAGGAAAGAGGACAACCCTGCTGGGTGCCCCTGTCCAGAGTAAAATAATCTGAAATTAATCCATTTGTTTTTTCCACTGCTACTGGGTGTCTATAAAGAAACTTAATCCATTCAATAAAAGTATTCCCGAACCCGTATATTTTCAAAAGCTTAAAAAGATAATCCCATTCTACCATATCAAACGCCTTTTCGGCGTCAAGTGAGATGGCAGCGACTGGAGTCTGATCATTTGCCACTGACCACATGATATTGATGAAATGCCTAACGTTATCAGAAGAGCTGCGGCCCCGAATAAACCCCACCTGATCTATATGTATAAGAGATGTCATAACTACTTAATCGGTTAGCCAAAATCTTTGACAAAATTTTAACGTCTAGCTGAATCAGGGAAATTGGACGGTAACTCTTACACTCGCTTGGAACTTTGTCCTTTTTAAGAATCAGACTGATCCGGGCTTGTGTCATCGTTGGCGGAAGCTTTCCATTCTTTAATGATTCTGTATAAACTTCTAACAAAAGTGGAGCCAGTTCTGTAGCATAAGATCTTAAAAACTCAGTGACAAAGCCATCTGGGCCTGGAGCCTTGCCTGTAGGCAGGGCTTTAATTTCCTCGTCAAGCTCCTCCGAGTTTATCTCAGAATCAAGAGAATTTTTTTGCTCAGTCATCAGTTTAGGGAGATCTAATGGTTCCACAAAGTCTCTAATATCTTCATCGGTAGACGAAGACGTGGAACTATAGAGATCAAGATGGAATTCTTTAAAAGCATTATTAATATCAATAGCCGAGGTAAATATTTCACCACTAGCAGTTTTCACTGAGGGAATGGTAAAAAAAGACTCTCTCTGCTTTATATATCTAGCCAAAAGCTTCCCTGCTTTGTCCCCCGACTCAAAATATGACTGTCTTGCCCTAAATAACCAAAACTCCACCTTCCGTGACAAAATAGTATTATATCTGTATTTCATTTGGGTCAATTCTCTGAGGCCATCAGACAACATACGGCGCTTCACTTCTGTCTCTGTACTTTTAATATTCTCTTCCAACACCACGAGTTCTCGTGCTTTGGATTTTTTGATGAATGAGGCATACTGTATGATCCGACCCCTAAGAACCGCCTTAAGTGCCTCCCAAGCCACTCCCACAGAGGATACTGAGGACCAGTTGGTCTCCATATAAACATTGATTTCAGCCTTTAGCATTTGTTGGAAATCAGGATTTTGCAAAAGGGATACATTAAAGTGCCAACTATATGATTTATTTTTCTCCATATGTGGCAACACCTCTAAACTCACCAGGGCATGATCTAAGACTAAAATGTTTCCAACTGAACAATCAACGACAGAAGAAATCAGGGACTTAGATATATAAAAAAAAATCTATTCTAGAATAAATCTTATGGACTGATGAAAAAAAATGATATAGACCCTACCAGATGGGTTTAAAAGTCTCCAAATATCTGTAAGACCAAGATTTTTACACACTTGTGAAGCGTCAATGTTGTTCTAGGGGCTTACACACTTTTGCTTCACTATGATCAAGGAGTGAGTCCATCAAAAGATTAAAGTCTCCTCCCAATATTATATCATGAGGGGTGCCAGCGGCTTGCAACATCCCTTCAAGATCTATAAATAAGCCCTGATCATCAGTGTTAGGTGTGTAAATATTAGCCAAAATCAACATTTGCCCCTGAATTTCTGCTAAAACAATAATGACTCTTCCTAATTTTTCTTTAATCTGTTTGAGACATTTGAATTGTAGATGTTTACTTCTCAATGTAATGACTCCCCTGCTCATACTTTAACAGCACTAAAGAAAACATGTCCACCCCATATCTTCCCAAATTTTTCAGCTTCCTACGGGGAAAGATGCATTTCTTGAAGAAACACAATATCATATTTCTTACGTTTAAGAAAATAAATATCCTTTCTTCTTTTTATGGGGTGCCCCAACCCATTCACATTCCACGTGGAGAGAGACAATCCACTCATATTAACATTTGACATTTTGCATATTAGAAAAAATAGATTGTGTCAAAAATAAAATTACTTCCCCCCTGAACCAAACAAACAGAAAAAAGAAAAACGTGCGCATTAACCCTGTGCACGATAGCGCCAACCGGCCTCCATCCCTCTAAACTCAAACAGTCCATGCATGCCTACGAAAGTCCCCATGAAAACTTTGCTGTGATTTCTTCCAAGAATGCTTTCCTTTGCTCCTCGCCTCGCATAACACGAGATCTTTATCGGATGATCTCAGAAATTTGGCCAGAATTGATCGGGCCTGTCTCCCTCCGCCGATCTGCAAGCCAGGACTCTGTGAACTCGCTCGATTTCCAGCTTGTGGCCTGTTATGTCAAGCAGACGAAGAGCTTGTCTAGGAATTTCACCATATCTCTGCCTTCTTCATGCTCAAGAATTCCAACAATTTGGATGTTATTTCGCCGGCTACCATTCTCCAAATCCTCCAGTTTTCCCCAAACATGTTTTAAATCTGCCTTGGTCGCTAGCGGATTAGCAGGTAATTCCCTCTCCGATGACTCCAGATAATCGATACATCTTTCGAAGTCCCTGATTCTTGTAACCAACGCAGAGAATTTCGTTTCCATCGCCGTAATCGATCGACGTATTACAGCTAGATCCTCTTAAGTCAGCAACAGCTTTCCTCAGCATCACAGACATGCTAGTCAGTTGCCGCTTGATTTCACCCACCGCACCGTCTAAACCGAGTCCCTGGTCTGTGGCCCTATCTGAGGTATCAGCTTGAGCATGTAAGTGTCTTTTAATATCTGCAGAGCCCGAGGATTTTGAATTCTTTTCCATGTTGACTTCAAAGAACAAATATGTAGCAGGGTGTTTCGAATCTCACTGGTTTATGACATAAATAATTAAAAACTAGCAAAGTGCGCAGAGCTTGTCGTTTACACATCTGACCCTTGCATTACGTCATGTGATTCCCCTGCACTGAAGTTCTTAAGAACTATCCACCATTGTAGCTGGATTGGTAATTTATCAAAATGGCCACCTAATCATTGTCTGAGGGAAACAATCAAGGCCGTAGATAGCTCTGAATATTTTTTCTCTGGTAACAAACCTGATTTAAGCTGTTTCTCTCTCACTGCACTATTATCACACCATCAGCTCTCCCCCACTTTAAGGAGAGTAGAGTTGCCAACGCTGACACGTTCAGAGAAAAAAAGCCATTTTATTGACAGTAAACCATAGTGGAGACACACAGGGAACGATATTATTTATTTATCTGTAATTTTCTTCTGTCAAAACACATGCCAGAGGATTGTGCTGGGAAACAGAATGAAGTTTTGTGCAGGTTTGATGGTTCAGTTCAGGCAAGCCAGGTTTGTAATATCAGAGTAACATACAGTGCCAATGCTGACTAGCAGAGTAAACAGTTTTTCATTTTAAAGGTTTAAGACACAAAAGAGACCATTACTTCAGCATAAACACTTCTAATTTGTGAAATTAATTTAGAGAAGGCATCATTTTAAGATTCAGAAAGGCTTCAAAAGTGGATATTCCACAGAGACTGCCCTGCTGTCTGTCACCTAATCACTGAGACAAGCGAGAGCTGGATCCAGATCATCTGTCCTTATTCTCCTGGACCTATCTGCAGCCTTTGACACAGTCAACCATCAGATTCTCCTGTCCACCCTCTCTACTCTGGGCATCACAGGAACTGTGCTTGGCTGGTTCAAGTCCTATCTCACAGGTAGATCTTTCAAATTAGTTTGTAGAGGTGTGGTGTCTAAGTCGCATCAGCTACTTACTGTAGTACCTCAAGGCTCAGTACACAACATCACTGGGACCCACCATTCAAGCACATGGGTTCTCTTACAACTGCTATGCTGATGACACACAGCTCTACTTGTCTTTTCAGTCCAACGACCCCACGTTGACTGCTCGAATCTCTGCCTGTTTGGCAGACATCTCGGCCTGGATGAAGGAACACCACTTGTAACTCAACCTAGTGAAGACTGAGGCCCTAGTCTTTCCTGTCAACCCTGCTGTGGAGCACAACATCACTGTTCAGCTAGGTTAATCTACAATAACACCTTCCAAAATGGTTAGAAATCTAGGGGTAACCATTTACAACCAGTTCCATTTCACTGACCACATCTCAAAAATAGCCAGATCATGAAGATTTGCACTCTACAACATCAGGAAAATAAGACCTTCCTCTCTGAACATGCCATGGAAATCCTTGTTCAGTCACTTGTCATATCTAGAATGAACTACTGTAATGCTCTCTTAGCCGGCCTTCTTAGCCACTTTGGTGAATAAAAGTACCAATTTCTTTCCATAAGAGCAAAATCTGTACATTATTCCAAACTTTTGCCGCCAATGTATGTATATATATATATATATATATATATATATACACTATATTGCCAAAAGTATTCGCTCACCTGCCTTTAGACGCATATGAACTTAAGTGACATCCCATTCTTAATCCATAGGGTTTAATATGACGTCGGCCCACCCTTTGCAGCTATAACAGCTTCAACTCTTCTGGGAAGGCTTTCCACAAGGTTTAGGAGTGTGTTTATGGGAATTTTTGACCATTCTTCCAGCAGCGCATTTGTGAGGTCAGACACTGATGTTGGACGAGAGGGCCTGGCTCGCAGTCTTCGCTCTAATTCATCCCAAAGGTGCTCTATCGGGTTGAGGTCAGGACTCTGTACAGGTCAGTCAAGTTCTTCCACACCAAACTCGCTCATCCATGTCTTTATGGACCTTGCTTTGTGCACTGGTGCGCAGTCATGTTGGAACAGGAAGGGGCCATCCCCAAACTGTTCCCACAAAGTTGGGAGCATGGAATTGTCCAAAACCTCTTGGTATGCTGAAGCATTCAGAGTTCCTTTCACTGGAACTAAGGGGCCAAGCCCAGCTCCTGAAAAACAACCCCACACCATAATCACCCCTGCACCAAACTTCACAGTTGGCACAATGCAGTCAGACAAGTACCGTTCTCCTGGCAACCGCCAAACCCAGACTCGTCCATCAGATTGCCAGATGGAGAAGTGTGATTCGTCACTCCAGAGAACGCATCTCCACTGCTCTAGAGTCCAGTGGCGGCGTGCTTTACACCACTGCATCCGACGCTTTGCATTGCACTTGGTGATGTATGGCTTGGATGCAGCTGCTCGGCCATGGAAACCCATTCCATGAAGCTCTCTACACACTGTTCTTGAGCTAATCTGAAGGCCACTTGAACTTTGGAGGTCTGTAGCGATTGACTCTGCAGAAAGTTGGCGACCTCTGCGCACTATGCGCCTCAGAATACGCTGACCCCGCTCTGTCATTTTACGTGGCCTACCACTTCGTGGCTGAGTTGCTGTCATTCCCAATCGCTTCCACTTTGTTATAATACCACTGACAGTTGACTGTGGAATATTTAGTAGCGAGGAAATTTCACGACTGGACTTGTTGCACAGGTGGCATCCTATCACAGTACCACGCTGAAATTCACTGAGCTCCTGAGAGCGGCCCATTCTTTCACAAATGTTTGTAGAAGCAGTCTGCATGCCTAGGTGCTTCATTTTATACACCTGTGGCCATAGAAGTGATTGGAACACCTGAATTCAATTATTTGGATGGGTGAGCGAATACTTTTGGCAATATAGTGTATATATATATATATATATTATTCTTGTTGCACTCTAATTGGATAGTATTTTTCTGATGCAATTGAAACTTTGTAATGCAGCACTTTTTGTACTACAGTTTCCTTAAGATGAATCGCTTATGTTGTATTCTTCTTCTTTTTGTTAAGTTGCTTTGGATAAAACCATCTGCCAAACGAATAAATGTAAATGTAAGGAGAGACAGCCGAGGTCTTAAATTAGTAAAAGTATTAGCTAAGTTCTGCTCTGCTGTGTTGATAACATGAATAAATGTTTGTATTATTTGATATAGTCTGTTGCTCACAAATATATTTCCAAATTTGAATCTCTCTGCAAACGTTTAAAGCAGAATGCTCAGAGTAATTTTAGTCCAGAAGCTGTGTTGACAAAACACAGAAGTGTCTGGACAGATTAGAGTTCACACACTACAAATGTGATTTCTGACTCTGAATATGGTTGGTGTGATCCCATCACAATATGGATCTTAACCCCACTGAGCTTTTGTAGGATCAGCAAGACTGTAAGGTAGGTGAGAATTGCGCGACAAGACAGCCACATCTATGGCAAGTGCTACAGGAAGCGTGGTGTGAAATGTCACCTGAGTATCTGGACAAACTGACAGCTAGAATGCCAAGGATCTACAAAGCTCTCATTGCTGCATGTGGAGGATTTTTTGACGAGAACTCTTTGAAGTAGTTTAAGAAGTTCTGACACTTTTTTTTTTTTTTTTTAATTGTAATAGTAATTTTTCACATTATTAATGTCCTGGCTATACATTGTGATCAGTTGAATGCCACTTTGGTGAAAAAAGTACCAATTTCTTTCCATAAGAGCAAAATCTGTACATTATTGCAAACTTTTGGCTGCCAGTGTGTACTACTGTTTCCTTAAGATTAATTGCTTATGTTGTATTCTTCTTCTTTTTGTTAAGTTGCTTTAGATAAAACCGTCTGCCAAATGAATAAATGTAAATGTAAGGAGAGACAGCCGAGATCTTAAATTAGTAAAAGTATTAGCCATGTTCTGCTCTGCTGTGTTGATAACATGAATAAATGTTTGTATTATTTGATATAGTCTATTGCTCTTAAATATATTTCCAAATTTGAATCTCTCTACAAATGTTTAAAGCAGAATGCTCAAGGTGTGTCAGGACAGTTTAGAGTTCACACTCTACAAATGTGATTTCTGACTCTGAATATGGTTTGTGTGATCCCATCACAATACGTTTGCGACCTCATTTACACCTGCATTTAGCACTGTCCACTTGTGATCAGATCACCCAAGATGGATTGATGATAATACCAGGTATAAACAGCCTTTTATTGCATTCAAGCAATACATTCTATCAGCATTTGTGTTCCCAGGTAACTGAACCCACGACTTTGGTGTTGCTAGCCCCATGATCTACTAGTTGAGTCACAGAAATGGCACAAACTCCCATTCTTCCCCTATAGCTTGACCACTGCAACCATGTATTGCATTCACCATAAGCATTACCTAATTTAAACATAGAATATTTTCAGTTCCCATTTCCCAGATTGTGTGGGGCTTGAAATTTTTGTCAAGATAAAAATGGACTGTAATTTCAGCATCTAAAACTATATATAAAAATGAAAAGACACAAGGAAGTGCAATCTTCAGTTTGACACATCTTTGGCTTCCCCCAAACATATTGAAGGTGAACAAAATGGCCTTTAAGCTAATCATGCCAATTTCCCCCAAATCCAATTATGGACAATTTAACTGTGTCGTAGCTGTTTTAAATGCACGACTAAAACCTGATATTTGAGATATAATCTAGCATCCCTGCAGCATGCAAAGCTAATTTAGAAACACTTCTTTAGCACATCACGAGGTTGTTACTAAATTAGCTGCAGTGATGTAAAAAGTATTTGCCCCCTTCCTGATTTGTTTTATTTTTGCGTATTTTTCATACTAAATTGTTTTAGATATTCAAAGGAGATATAACATAAAACAAAGGCAACCTGAGTAAACATAAAATGCAGTTTTCAAATATATACAGTATATATATTTGTTATTGTAGCACAAAAGTTATCCAACACCTATATCACCCATGTGAAAAAATAACTGCCCCCTTAAACTTAATAGCTGGTTGTGCCACCTTTAGCAGCAACAACTACAAGCAAACGCTTCTGATAACTGTAGATTAGTCTTTCACAATGCTGTGGTCAAATTTTGGCCCACTCTTCTTTGCAGAACTGCTTTAGTTCAGCCACATTGGAGGGTTTTCGAGCATGAACTGCCCATTTAAGTTCCTGCCACAGCATCTCAATCGGGTTCAAATCAGGACTTTGACTAGGCCACTCCAAAACTTTAATTTTGCTTCTTTTGAGCCATTCAAAGTTGGACTTACTCCTATGCTTTGGATCATTGTCTTTCTGCATAATCCAGTTGCGCTTGAGCTTCAACTCACAGACAGATGACCAGATGTTCTCCTTTAGGATTTTGTGGTAGAGAGCAGAATTCATGTTTCCCTCAATTATTACAAGTTGCCCTGGCCCTGAAGCAGCAAAGCATCACACTACCACCACCATGCTTGACCGTAGGTATGATGTTCTTTTTGTGGAATTCTGTGTTTCATTTATGTCAGATGTAACAGGACCCCTGTCTTCCAAACAGTTCCTCTTTCAACTCATTAGTCCACAGAACATTCTCTTAAAAGGTTTGAGGATCATTAAGGTGTGTTTTGGCAAAATTCAGACGAACCTTAATGTTCTTTTGGGTTGGCAGTGGTTTTCACTTAGCCACTCTTCCATGGATGCCGTGTTTGGCCAGAGTCTTTCTGATAGTGGAGTCATGAACAGTGATGAGAGAGGTTCCTTGGATGTTGTCCTTGGATTTTTTGTGACTTCTTGAATGAGTTGTCGCTGTGTTCTTGGAGGAATTTTGGAAAGTCGGGCACTTTTAGGAAGGTTCACTACTGTGCCAAATTTTCTTCATTTGGAGATAATGGCCCTCACTGTTCTTTGGAGTCCCAGAGCCTTTGAACCCTTCCCAGACTGATGTATTTCAATCACCTTTTTCCTCAACATTTCTTGAATTTCTTTAGATCTTGGCTACTGGTTGAGACCTTCTAGCCAACTTCTGCTGAAAAAGTTCTATTTAGCTGTTTATTTGATTGATCAGGGCTGGCAGTAATCAGGCTTGTGTGTGACTAGCCCAGTTGAACCCCGTTATGAATGCAGTTTCATAGATTTGTGAATTTAGAAACTATAAGCTTCAATAAATAACATCATCATTTAAAAACTGTATTTTGTGTTTACTCAGATTGCCTTTGTTTTATGTTATATTTTATTTGACTTTTCGAAACAATTTAGTATGAGATATACACAAAAACAGAAGAAATCAGGATGGGGCAAATTTGTTTCACAGCACTGTATGTGGATAAAGGCTAATCTTCAAGGGAATACATTCAGTGTTGCTAAAACACAATCTTTTAATGAAATCCTCTAAGCTCGAGAGGATGTATGCAAGCTCTGAAGCACTCCTGTATAGCATTGGAAATAGCTTGAGTCAAGGCCTCTGCCTGAATGAGATGCAACTGACTAAGTCCTTGGGGTATTTGTGTATATAGACCTTAGTCAGGGTAGACTGTATAAACATGTTCATGATGTAAAATGGGGCTGTGAGGGATAGATGTGAAGTCTGTTTAATGAGTTGTACTCTTTTAATACCTTCATGTCAGTTGTTCAGCTGACAAAACATAAAAAATATAAAAAGAAATCCAGTTGACCAAAACTCCAGAAAACATGAATTGTGATAATTAGACATAATCTAGAAAATGTAGGTACAGTAGTACCACCCAGTGGTTCTCAACCAGGGGGCCGGGGCAAAGTTATGTTATATTAGAAGAATAAAATTTAATTCAATTGCTAAAACCCAACACAGTCTCATGATAACTTGTTATTATTTGTACTAAGATGGTGAAATTGTTAGATATCATACAAATTGGCTCATACAAAAAGGTACAGCTCAACAAATAGAATTTGATATAAACAAAATCCATTACATTTTTAATTAAACTTTAGCAAGCCTCCTATCCAAAACTTTGTTTTAAGACAGGAAACATCTGTGAACAAATGTGGTTACTCTCTATGTATATTTATGCAATACAAATAGCCGATGTTCTGTATGTCAATAACCTGTAATGCGCTTCTCTCACCTTGTCCCAAACCTAAAAGTTTCTCTTTCTACCATGGTACACAACAGTGATTTTCCTATTAAAATCATGGTTATGTTTAGGGTTTGGGTAAGAGGTTACATTTTATGGTTAGGTTTAGGGGTTAAACTTATGAAAATTTGGGATAATTATTTGTTGGTTGTGTAATTTCTTTAAGGGAGTAAAAGTCGTTCATTTTTGTATATGACAACTCATTCGATTTCTTATGATTTTACCATGTTATTATTACGACCGGGTTGTAAAACCTGCTAAAAATCAAGATGTCGACCTACAATTTATCAACTGACAGTTCCATAAACTTCTGTAATCATTAAATTAATTTCAATTAATTATTTTTTTTTTTTTGGCATTCCTAGTTTCTAGATGGAGGAGGGCTTCAAATATTGTCTTCAACACTGATGGGCCTTGGAGTCAAAAAGATTATTCCTCACAGCCTTTCAATTGCAAAAAATTTAATATTGCATCTAAGTTCTTTACTGCAGAGTTGGGGTGTAACTTAATTCTTTCAGTAATGTGTGCTTTACTGTTTTTTATTTCCTGCATCTGAGCAGTGCAAGATTTGTTGACATTTCCTCCATTTCTCCGTTTACAAGACCCTAAAGGCAGAGAAATCCCTATTTCTCTATCAGCTATTAAGAGAATAGGTCAACGCTTTGAAACAACATGTGATGTTGCCAGAAAGAAAGAATCTGGAAGGCTGGGGCCTGGGTAGCTCAGTGAGTATTGACGCTGACTACCACCTGGAGTCATGAGTTAGAATCAAGGGTGTGCTGAGTGACTCCAGCCAGGTCCCCTAAGCAACCAAATTGGCCTGGTAGTCACCTGGGGTAACCTCCTCGTGGTCACGATTAGTGGTTCTCGCTCTCAATGGGGCACGTGGGAAGTTGTGCGTGGATCGCAGAGATCCTCCACATGCTGGGAGTCTCTGTGGTGTCATGCACAACAAGCCACATGATAAGATGCGTGGATTGACTGCCTCAGAAGCGGAGGCATCCGAGACTGGTCCTCCGCCACCCGGATTGAGGTGAGTAACCGTGCCACCATGAGGACCTAGTAATTAGTGGGAATTGGGCATTCCAAATTGGGGAGAAAAGGAAAAAAAAAAGAAAAAAAAAATCTGGAAGGCCCAAAGCCTTCATGCAGGGATGACCATTTGCTGAGATTTACAGTTCTCAAAGACAGGGAAGAAAAAGCCTACAAAAACTGTCAGCACAATTCAAGACCTCAGAAACCAAGACAATTTCAAGAAGAACAATAACCAGAATGTTATCTAATGCAGGTTTCGTGTCTAGAAGATGTGTCAAAAAGCCATTCCTGTCTCGGAAAAACATCAAAGACAGAATGACGTTTTTGGCTGAATATGGAAGTTTGATTCAGAGTGGTTCAGCAGAGTTGTGTGGAGTGATGAATCACGATTTTAGTTGCATGGTGATGCTCCAGAGAGGTGTCTTCGAAGAGCTGGTGAGAAATATAATAGTGAATGCATCTCTACCACAGTGAAGCATGGAGGAGGAAGTGTCATGGTGTGGGGATTCTTTTCAGCTGCTTGTACTGGTGAGCTGCTTCACTGTGAAAAGTCAATTAATGTTTTGGAGTACAGGAGAATATTGCAGAAAGGCTTGCTTCCCACAATTGAAAAGTTGTTTTCTAAAGAGGAACAATCAGATGTTATTTTTCAACAAGACAAAGCTCTTGCCCACACTGCAAAGACCACCAAGAAGTGGCTTGAGAACAAGTCCATCAGGCTCATGTTTTGGCCTGGTCAGATTCCATGTTTAATGATTAATGTTTTGCAGTTTGGGGCTTGGCCCATTTCTATTGCCCAGGAGTGTATTTCCAAATGCATATCTTATGATAAAATATAAAATTAGGTTACAACAAGCCTTCAGACAGTAGGTAGCTATAGCCATCTACTGGCTGTTACTGGCATGACATGGCTTTCAAGTCATGTTATTTATATTTTGTTCACCATATGGCAGCTTAATCTTATGTTTAATCTAATGTGCACTGTAAAGACATCACAAGTTAGAGATAAAGAGTTGTCTATATTTCAAGGTCGTAACAGGACAACATTGCGAAGCAGTAATTTTCTGTTGTCTATGCTTGGTATAACAACACTTGTTGAACTTGTACTGATCAGACAAAGTTAGACTGAGCATTGGGAAAGACGCAGCTAAGATTTTACAATAAAGTCTGCTCATTTTTACCTCTCTCTTTATGTCTCCTACCTTCTGCTATTGCCATACTGCCTCTGCCCACTCTTGTTGTTCTGTGTTCATGTGCTGGGCTCATGATACACTGTTTTTTCAGTGCTTTCAGAGCAGTATATGTGCATTGTGAATGCAAAGTGCTGAGAGATGGACAGTCTCTGTATGTGTTTACTGGTGTGGTTAATAATTTCAAGGGTGGTCACTGCAGGTATACGTCCCAAAGAATAGTAAATAGATTTGTTTGGAAACAATTGATGATTCATTATTTTGAATGTATGCACTGAATAAGCCGGGCAACTGAAGTGCTACCTATGTTTACTGATTAGATGGGGTGGTCAGCCTTTTTTCTATCCTTTTCTTCTTTTCATTTCATCTGCAGACTCACAGGGCCTCTCTAAATATTTTACCGTATCTGCACACCTTCGGTACATTTCAAATTAACCGAGTAGAACAGAAAGGTGACGGTTCACTTACTGACAGCTTTTTTTTGTTGATGTTCACCTCTTGTGTTTCAAGTGCATTTCAGCAAGCACATTCTTCTTCAACACCCGAGTGTGAAGTCAGTATAAACTCATTTTAAAATCACTAGAGAAAAGTTTTGTAGAGTGCAATTGATTTCGAGGCAGTATCTGCAATGGAAGAGTAATGTTCCAATTCTGTATTTGAGTCAGGATTCATTGATCGACTAGAACGGATCCAGCTCTAAGGCTAAAAGTGTTGTTTTGCCTATTTTGAAGAGTTTGTTCAATAATTTTGAAGTTTGTTTGTTTCATTAATACTGCATAATACCAGAGTCACCAAAGCTAAAGCACATCTTGTCCAAACATGAAAAAAAGAAAGAAAAAAGACAAGAAAAAATAAAAGGAGGATTGTTGTAGTTTCAGAAAACTGCATGCGTGTGCAACAGGACATAATTGACTCCAAGTGTATTGCTTCATTTTGTTTGATATCAGCATCTTTTTATTGACATTAAGTGTAGCCAGGCCCAGATTAAATGGCCATGGGTCACAAGACCCCTAAACATTTAATGAGAATAATTTCCACTTGTGAAAATGAACAAACAGCCGTGGATTTTTCAGTGCTCCCGAGCTGATTAGATGAGGTGCTCTTTTGACTGAACAGTTCTTTATCAGGTGCTGAGCCCATTAAAACCTTGAAAGGTCTAATCCCAATTATTGTGCTATTGAATCAGGTACAATGTCTCCAAGACGTTTAAAATGCTGCATAATGGCCCTTGAGTTGTTCCAGATGGGTAATGGTATTGAAGTATGATGGGACCCATGTATGGGGAGGGGAGGGGGTCTCACTGCTATGCCCCATATGCCCGGTTGGTACTCCTACCCTGCATGTAGTCATAAGGGATACCAGGGCTAGTTGTCTTTTTACTGCAGTGAATATTTTTAAGGGTAGGTTTATTTTTGAAAGTACATTTCTAAAAGTCTTGGCTATAAAAAAAGCTGTGAAAAAAAAAAAAAAGGATATTGAACACACATTGGCCCAGTACATGAGCTAAATTGTCACAATGGGTCATGCCATTGATCCAGTGGTGTAGGTTTCTTTTGGAAGGGACATGTTCCCCTGTCACACCACTACCACCAGTGTTGAGTATTCAAACAGAGTAAAGGCATTTGCATACCAAACGCAAATGTTCGCCGCAATTTCTTGCCAGGATAAAATTTTGAATTGAAACAATGGATTCCTAACGAGCCATTCTCACCTGGAGGAAACATTCACACTGAATCACTTGCCAACAAAGAAAAACTTTTTTTGACAGTGAGTGTGTCAATTTTTTTTTCCTGGCAATAAAATGCCATGACCAATAAAATATTAGCATTTTATCACGTCATTAGCCATTGCAGAACTTGCTAAAGCGCAGAAAGCTGTTTTGACCACCAACATTAAACGCTGAAAAAACTTGAGAAAGGAATCCTGAACCAGCAGTGAGGACGTGTAGTTCATTTGCATCAAATGCCTTAAAAACTGAAAAAAAAATTTTTTTTTCCTCAAATGGGATTCTTAAAGGGATAGTTTACCCAAAAATGAAAACTATTTTATCATTTACACACCCTCTTGCCATCCCAGATATGAATGTCTTTCTTCTGCAGAACACAAACAAAGATTTTTAGAAGAATATTTCAGCTCTGGTACATACAATGCAAGTGAATGGTGACCAGAACTTCGAAAGTCCAAAAATGTCATAAAGGAGGCATAAAAGTAATTCATATGACTCCACTTGTTAAATTCATATCTTCTGAAGCATTAAGATGGGTAAGGTTTAAATATTTGTCCTTTTTTTTTATTTTTTATTTTTTTTTTTTTTTACCATCAATCTCCACCTTTACCTAGCCCCAACCAGTGGGTGGCTGAATGTGGAAGTGCAAGAGAAAATGTAGATTTTCAGTAAAAAAAGGACTTAAACAATGATCAGTTTCTCATCCACACCTATCATATCGCTTCAGAAAATATGGATTTAACAACTGGAGTCTTATGGATTACTTTTATACTGCCTTTTGGACCTCCAAACTTATGGTTACCATTCACTTGCATAGTGAGGACCAACAGATCTGATAAATTCTTTTAAAAATCTTTGTTTGTGTTTTGAAGAAAGTCATACACATCTGGGATGGGTGGAAATGAGGGTGAGAAATGGAACAGATGAGGGTGTGGAAATGATGAGAGAATTTTCATTTTTGGGTGAACTATCCCTTTAACATGTAATGATATTGCTGCATCACTGCCTTACATCCCCTTTATGTGGATTGTCTTCATAATGTACATTTCATATTGCTGCATTTTTTGCATTTAATCTTATGTGAGTTCTCTTATATCTCTACTATAATATATATTGCGGCATCTTTGCCATTGTATCACTTTTATAATAAACAACTTTACGGATCTCACATGTTTTTCTTAGCCAAATATTAATGCACTCTGTTTTGAGGATCTGTTGTATCCTCATGTGACCCCTGTACACATGCATCGACATTGTATTTTGGCTTTGCTATACTCAACGCATAATTTAAATGAATTTAAACCAACTGATCTCAGTTCAGCAGACTCTGGGCTGTCAGTAAAAGGTTAAACTTTAGACATACGGAGACATTTGACAAAAAAACATGGCACCGATCACAGCAGAGTTTGTCTTTGGGAGAAACGTTAACAAAACTACATCTAGTACAAAACCTAATTACGTTTTTATATTGAAACCTGTTTGTGTCAAAATATTAGAGTCTCAAGTTTCATTCTACATTCTATATTTTTAAATTTTGAGCGATTTATCGTGAAATAGCACGCTGCTAAACACAATATACACTAATGTGTACTTAAGTGCTATTTTTCCTTATAAATACTATATTTACTGTGCATTATCACATCGAGAATCAATGGGTTCATCCAAAAGCTGAAAAAATTTTGCTTTCAGAGGCTTTTTTATGGAGTTAGGATGAAAATAAGGTCCATTTCGAACTAACCAGTGCAGACATTCAGCACACTGGAGGTAAAATCATTCACTAAATAGGGAGCAAGGGATCATCCTATATCTTTCCATCTGTCACAGAAATGCAAACAGACATATAAATCTATTTTAAATAAATAATACTATTATATATATATATATATATATATATATATATATATATATATATATATATATATATATATGTAACCCAAGTAATGTTCTTATAAGTAATTAATTGTTTGACAGTCAGTAACTGTAATCTGATTACAAGAATTTAAATTTTTTTGTGTCACATTTTTTTATTAAAAGTAATTAGGTTACAGTTATGAATTAATTTGTAATCAGATAACACCCAACACTGACAACCACCATAACCAAAACAAAATCTATACCTCTTTTTAAAGCTACAGCTGCATTAAACAGCCTTTTATAGGCTTAAAAATAATACATGTAAAAAAACAACAACAGTCTGAGGCACAAAGCAATTTATTAAACAACAAAAAATGGAAAAGTTAACTTAAAAAAAAATAAAATCAAAAAAAAAATCAAAACACTGATGTGGTCTACAAATATTGATAAATTGTATACATTTATGACATTTAAAACATGTGATGACCTGCCCCTATAAAAATGTGACAACATGCCTTGACCTGGCTTTAATGAAAAATACCTTTGTCTTATAAGAACCCATTTAAATATTTGGGTAAACTTCTCTCCCCTATTTAGTTGCATTTACAGTACTGTGTAAAAGTCTTAGGCACATTAGATGTTTCACAAAAACATCATACATCATAAACTTCAAACATCATAAAAATAAAATAATAAATAAATATAATCATAAACATCATGATTGTATATAATGTGCTTTAGTGTGTCAGTAGGAACTATACATTTTAGATTTGAAAAATCCTTTTGCAGAACAGAACAGAAGTTTAACAAGGAACCCTACAACAGATTGTATGGCTCCCTCAGAGCCCAGATCTAAACATCAATTGAGTCAGTCTGGGATTACATGAAGAGACAGTCGCAGCCTAAATCAACACAGACTGATCTCATAGTGAATTCGGAAACAGTAGGTTGACTTTTCTTTAGCTAAACTCTGTCTGCACTTATGGAAATTCGAAGCACTGCCCCAGTGGCTGAAGTGGGAAGTGTTTTTGAACATAAGCCAAAATAACATGAGCCAAAAACGAGTTCTTAAGTGAACTGTTTTTAGGTACAGTTGCAATCGAAATTATTCAACCCCCACCAAGACAGTAAGGATTTACAAAGGTAAGCTTTTCTGATGACCCAGAATTTTTAAACTTTACATCTATATCAGTTGAGTGACACATTCAAAGTCATAGTGTGAATATACAACCTAATATTTGTAAATAGCAGGATTTGTTTTAAAATACAGCCATGTCATAATTATTCAACCCCTATTGCAAGTAGCTTTTCCTTAAATATGTAAGGCTACACAAGTAATTGTTTTAAAACAAAATTAAGTCATCAATCTGCAATGGCACTTAAGTTTTAAAATGTAAGTTTAGCGTTGTAAGCAAAAATGTATTTCTATGCAAAATATGCAAAAAATTAAGTGGCTACACTTAATGTCAATAAAAAGATGCTGATGTCAAAAAAAATGAAGCAATACACTTGAAGTCAATTATGTCCTGTTGCACACGCATGCAGTTTTCTCAAAAGCTAATAGAGGAGATTATTTCATTACACAAGAAAGGTCATGGTTAAAAGTACATTTCCAAGGCACTTCAATTTCCAATAGACAAAGTTGGCAGCACAATTCATAAATTTTTTAAATATGGTACAACAGCAACCTTCTTGGGGTGTGGAAGAAAGCAAAACTTCACCAAGGGAAATGTTGACTTGAATATTCAAGAAGTAATAGGAAAGAAGTAGGAAAGACCTGTGGAGTCCTGCAAGAAGGTTTTATAGATGTATGACACTAACCTGAAAATGAGTTTTAGACCCATCGGTGAGCAGTACGTCTGGAGTAAGATGACAAGGTGATGACAAGAATGACACCATCCCCACAGGTGGGTCAGTCCTGTTATGGGGGTGTTTTGTGGCTGCAAGAAACAGCTATCCTGACTATGTGACTGACACCATGGATTCTTTCAGGTATCAGGCCATTTTGGCATGAAAAATATGATGCCTTCAGTGTGTAAATTGAAGCTCGGTGATCACTGGACTTTCCAGCAAGACAATAACACCAAGGATACATCCAGTTGTCCAAAATCTGGTTCAGGGATAGGTTGTGGAATGTCCTTAAATGGCTCTTTCAGTTCATCATTAAAATCCCATTGCAAACCTTTGTTGGGATTTCAAGGAAGCAGTGGCAGCACAGAAACCGTCCTGGTTACATTCGTAACCTCCGTTCCCTGATGGAGGGAACGAGACGTTGTGTCGATGTTGTCACATTAGGGGTCACTATTGGGAGCACCAAAAACTCTGATTTTGAAAAAAGGCCAATGGGAATTGGCGAGTGGAATTTTCATGCCACTCCCCCCGGACATATGGGTATAAAAGGAGCTGGCTCGCAACCACTCATTCAGGTTTTGTGCTGAGGAGCTGAGACAAGGTCCCGGCCATTTCAGCGGGTAGTTCAGTATTGTGGCAAGAGGGACACAACGTCTTGTTCCCTCCATCACGGAACGGAGGTTAGGAAAGTAACCAGGACGTTCCCTATCTGTCACTCACTCGATGTTCCCAATACAAAACGGCACAATAAGCTGAACTGTGTTATGTGGACTGGCGGTGTGAGACGGGCAGACCGCTGTGTGTCTCGTAGCCAGCGCACCAGGCAGTCATGTAACCTCCCCCAACGTCCCTTCGGGGACAAGTCGACTGCCCAAAAAATAGGGACAGGCTAGCCCAACCGTGGCCTTTTTTCCTCTTTTTTTCCCCAAAAAGAGTGGAATTTTGTTTACCGGCTGGGGGCCATAAGTGTCTACGTCGGGGAGTGTCACTCCCAAGGGGAAGACACTGCAGAGACCACACCCCACCCGGAGGGCTTAGTTAGCACATGTACTGGGCCGGCAGCGAGTTTCTCTGCAAACTCGTCTGCCACAGGGCTAAGGAGGAAAGTCGTCCAGAGATCACAACTTGTGAACACGACTGGGAGTCAAAAGTGCACGTCTTCACCTCAGGGGAGGGGAAAGGTGCTATGCGCAAGAGGTACACCCGGCCAGCTGTCCCAGAACTTACACGGGACGAGACCGGCTCAACCCGGAGATTATAGAACCTCGCAAAGGTGTTAGGTGTTGCCCAGCCCGCTGCTCTGCAGATGTCTGCCAAAGAGGCACCATTGGTCAGGGCCCAGGAGGCTGCCACACTCCTAGTAGAGTGGGCTCGTAGCCCCGCAGGGGGCGGCACGTCCTGAGCATGATATGCCATCACAATGTCGTCAATGACCCAGTGGGCGATCCTCTTTCTGCTGTCCGCCAAAGCAGACAAAGAGCTGCTCGGAACTTCTAAAGCTCTGTGTGCAATCCAAATAGATGTGTAAAGCATGCACCGGACACAGCAACGCCAAGACTGGGTCTGCCTCCTCCTGGGGCAGCGCTTGCAGGTTCACCACCTGATCCCTAAACGGGGTAGTGGGATTCTTGGGCACATAGCCCAGTCAGGGTCTCAGGATCACATGAAAGTAGCCCGGACCGAACTCCAGGCATGTTTTGCTGACAGAGAACGCCTGCAGGTCCCCTACCTTCTTGATGGAAGTGAGGGTAGTCAGGAGGGCAGTCTTCAAAGAGAGTGCCTTAAGCTCAACTGACACTAGGGGCTCGAAGGGAGCTCACCATAGACCCCGAAGGACTACAGAGAGGTCCCATGAGAGGATGAGGCATGGTCTGGAGGGATTCAACCTCCTAGCGCCTTTCAGGAACCTGATGATCAAGTCGTGCTTCCCCAAATACTTAACATCTACTGCATCGTGATGTGCCGAAATGGCGGCTACATACACCTTCAAGGTGGAGGGAGACAGCCGCCCCTCCAGCAGGAAGGAAAGCACCGAACTGACTGCGCATCTCTGGGTGTCTTTGCGTCAGGAAGAACACCACTTAGTGAACAGATGCCACTTCAAGGCATACAGGCACCTCGTAGAGGGAGCCCTAGTCTGAGTGATCGTGTCTACCACCGCAGGTGCCATATGGTGCCCCGTCCCTGAGAAAGAAGGTCCTTCCTCAGGGGAATTCACCGGGAGGGGGGGGGACTGTCGTGAGGAGCGTGAGGTCTGTGAACCACGTCTGGGTGGGCCAGTAGGGTGCTACTAGGACGACATTCTCCCCGTCCTCCCTGACCTTGCACAGGGTCCAGCTGTGTGCCAGCGCGTCTAAACCGAGGGGTGCCTTTGTCAGGGCATACAAAGTGGGCAGTGGGAGGATTCCCGGGAAGCAAACAGATCTACCTGTGCTCGACCGAATCGACTCTAAATCAGCTGGACCACCTGGGGGTGGAGTCTCCACTCTCCCCTGAGGGTAACCTGTCATGACAGCACGTCCGCTGTGGTTTTGAGGTCGCCAGGGATGTGAGTGGCTCGCAGCGACTTGAGGCGCTAACTCCAGAGGAGGAGATGGCGGGCGAGTTGTGACATGCAATGGGAGCTTAGGACACCTTGGCGGTTGATGTACATTGATGAGCCTCTGCAGGGCGAGCAGTACTGTCAACAACTCTAGGTAGTTGATGTGCCAACGCAGCTGCGGACCAGTCCAAGAGCCGGCGACTGCGTGCCCATTGCATATGGTGCCCCAGCCTGTCTTGGAGGCGTCTGTCATAACCAGGAGCCTGGAGACCTGCTCTAGGGGAACCCCAGCCCATAGAAATGCTAGGTCGGTCCAAGAGCTGAAGAGGCAGTGACAGATCGGCGTGACGACCACGTGATGTGTCCCGCGGCACCATGCCCATCTCAGGACTCGAGTCTGAAGCCAGTGCTGAAGCAGTCTCATATGCATCAACCCGAGGATGCCATATGCCCCAGGAGCCTCTGAAAATGTTTGAAAATGCTTTCAGACAGTTCAGACTACTGTGCATGCTCGTTTGTGAGGCGTGCCATCATCGAGACTGAGTCCAACTCTAAACCGAGAAAAGAGATGCTCTGAACCAGGAGAGCTTGCTCTTTTCCCAGTTGACCCGAAGCCCCAGCCGGCTGAGGTGCGTGAGCACCAGGTCCTTGTGCGCACACAACACATCCCGAGAGTGAGCTAGGATTAGCCAGTCGTCAAGATGCCCACTTCCCTTAGCGGGGCAAGGGCTGCCGAAGGGGAGGACCTTGTACTGGTACGCCTGGCCCTCAAAAGCAAACCGCAGGAAGGGCGTGGAAGTTCGTGTCCTTCAGGTCTACCGGCGCGAACCAATCTTGATGCCGGACACTCGCTAGAATGCATTTTTGCATCAGCATCTTGAACGGGAGTCTGTGCAAAGCCTGGTTCAGTACTCGCAGGTCCAAGATTGGCCGTAACCCACCGCCTTTCTTCGGTACGATGAAGTAGGGGCTGTAAAACCCCTTCTTCATCTCGGCTGGAGGGACAGGCTCTATCACACCTTTCCGTAGAAGGGTAGCGATCTCCGCGTGCAAGGTAGCGGCGTTCTCGCCCTTTTCCGAAGTGAAGCGGACGCCGCTGAACCTGGGCGGGCGCCTGGCAAACTGAATCACGTAGCCGAGTTGGACGGTCTGGGTCAGCCATCGCGACGGGTTGGAGAGCGCAAGCCACGCGTCCAAACTCCGGGCGATGGGGACCAAGGGGACAATCACGTCAGACATACCGGCAGGTGGGGCCTTGCGGCGGGGCAGAGCCTGAGGCACCACGTCGAGGTGGCTCAAGCCCCGTAGCTGTGCTGAGTCCAGGGACATCGAAGCACTTACCTGGCTCCTGATACCCACCATAAGATTGGCCGGGGAGGGGGGGGAGGAATATCATCCCCGCAGTCCATCGGAACCAACCCGATGTGGCTGTGTTCATGCCACAGCTGGGCGCGCAGGGGCGGGGGCCCGCTGCTGGAGCTCCGAACCTGCCGAAATGGGACGGTGGACAGCGGTCATGACAACGGCCGTGTGCACCGGATATATGACCCAGGGAACAAAAAAAACACTCTTTTGTTGAACTTTTGGGTACCGCAGCCTCTTGGGCATGCGGCAAAATAAAATGAAACAAAAGATTCTCCTCCCAGCCCTCCACTGGGGGATGGAGTGGTCTTGTCCCTGGGTCGCCCGTCTCAGGAGCGCTTCGAAGCCTTCCTCGGGTTCTTGGTGGCCGGCCTAGAGATGGGTGACGTCTGCTTCCTGCGGTGGGCTCCACGCCGGGGCGGGCTGCGGCAGATCCGGTGTTATTGCTGCAGGAGGACGCCCTTGGCGACGAGCAGATGGGGTGTGGGGTCTTGAGCCACGCTGGGGCAGGATGT
This sequence comes from Myxocyprinus asiaticus, assembly GCF_019703515.2. Taxonomy (NCBI): domain Eukaryota; kingdom Metazoa; phylum Chordata; class Actinopteri; order Cypriniformes; family Catostomidae; genus Myxocyprinus; species Myxocyprinus asiaticus. The sequence continues at coordinate 4,267,366 of NC_059366.1, forward strand.
GTTGAAAAACCTCCGTCTGCTGCTTCACCGCCGAGAACTGCTGGACAAAGTCCTCGATGGTGTTGCCGAACAGGCCAACCTGGGAGATGGAAGCGTTAAGGAACCGTGCCTTGTCATCCTCTCTCATCTTGAACAGATTGAGGAATGCGGCCGTGAATGGTGCTCTGGGCCCAGGAACCAATCATCGAGCCACGAGGGTTCAGGGGAGAGTGGAGGGTTCAACTCTAGCCTGACGCTCACGGCCACCCAGGAAAGCATGTCCGTCAGCTCCGCGTCAGCCTGAGACTGGGCGACCATACCTGAAGGAGGAAGCCCAACCGAGGCCTCCGTGTCAGACTGGACGAACCCGCTCTCTGATGCTGCGATCGAGAGCTCATCGTCTTCCCGGGTTCCGAATAAGAGGTCGAACTCGCCCTGAGACGAGCCGGCAGTCTCATCCGAGAGCCCGATCGGGGCAAGCGAGCGTGCTGAGGAATGGTAGGTCCGTGGGGGGTTACTCGGCGGAGGTGCTCCCATTGAAGTCTCCAAATCACCCCCAGTGCTAACTGACGTGGCCTCATACCCGTAGGTAGAAGGACCAAGGCGGGGAGCCGCTGGGGTGGCTTGCCCTCTTACGAAGGAAAGCCGCGACCGCAACGTTGCCATAGTCATGTTCTCGCAATGAGGACATGACCCATCCACGAACGATGTCTCTGTGTGGGCAGCACCCAGACACGTAAGACAGCGATCGTGGCCGTCAGACGCGGAGAGATAATGACCGCAACCAGGAATAATACACAAACGGAAATGCATCTTTAAAAAGATGTTCCGTGTGTGCCAATCTTTTAGTTAGAAAATATACTCTTTTTAGAATATACTCTTTTTGTACCCAGGGGCATTCTCTGCTTTCCACGGGTACAGAGGGGGAGAAGCCGCTGAAATGCGCCTTAGATCCAGCAGTTTAAGGTGAAAGTAGCAAGATTGAATTCAGTGCACTGAACGCAACCGCTCGGCTCCGAAGAGAAAATCTGAATGAGTGGTTGCGAGCCAGCTCCTTTTATACCCGTATGTCCAAAAATTTTAATTCTCTAATCATTTACTCATCCTCATGCTATCCCAGATGTGTATGACTTTCTTTCTTCTGATGAACAGAAACAAAGACTTTTGAAAGAATATTTCAGCTCTGTAGGTCCACACAATGCAAAGGAATAGATGCCAAAATCTTGAAGCTCCAAAAAGCATATATAGCCATCATAAAAGTAATCCATATGACTCCAATGAACTAATTAATGTCTTCTGAAGAGAAATGTTAGGTATGTGTAAGAAATAGTTCAATGTTTAATACTTTTTTTTACTAAAAATATAAACTTCTGGCCAGATGTGGTATGAATGGTCATGAAGGTGGAGTTCAAATTGCCTCTCGTGTGACGTAAGTGCATTGGCATGTCAATATTGTCGGATCCTTTGGCTGGTCTGAAATCGGCAGGGGAAAAATGTTCACTGCACACCCTCAATATTTCGAATGACTCAAAGGGTGTTTTGATATCCCAGTGAAGAGCAAGCAGCCATAGCTTCAGTCGCTCAGGATTATTGATAGGGAATCTGTGAAAAGTTGGTCTTTCCTCTTGCGATTATACCCGCGGACATAATCTAACATTTTTTAGTAGCTTGAGGGATCCAGGATAAGCACACATAAGCATCATCTTGAAAAAGAAACAGATACAAATGCAGCATCAATTCAGTTTCTGTATAACATTCCTCCTCTGTTGTAAACAACACTGTGCTTCCTTATTTTTCATATTTCACGCATCAGTTCTCGTGTGAAATTTCCATCTCGCTTAGATCATGCGAGAGACAGTGTGTATTCGACCCTCGTGACCTTGCATGCCACAGCTGACCGGAAGTGAAATTTTATAGTTAACATTTTTTAAATATTGATCCTTTAAAGGGATATTTCACTTAAAAATGAGTGTGTAATGAGTACATATTTTGCATTATTCTCACCCAAAAACGATTGGATCACTTCAGAAACATTGAGTAAACCACTGGAGTCTTATGGATTACTTTTATGATACCTTTATGTGATATTTAGACCTTCAGGGTTCTGGTCACCATTCACTTGCATTGTAAAGACCAACAGAGCTGAAATATTCTTCTGAAAATCTTCGTTTGTTTTCTGCAAATGAGAGAAAGTCATACACATCTGGGATGGTATGAGGGTGAGTAAATGATGAGAGAGTTTTCATTTTGGGGTGAACTATTCCTTTAAAGGATGTAATACAGTAAAGAGGAATGCATATTTTATCAACTATACCACAAACCTAACCATCAGTGGAGAAAAAAATTAAATCTTTAGGCCGATATTAGTCTTAAATTTGTGATCGGCGATCTTGTCTAGATTTAGGGCCGATTTTTTTTGCAGCATGCAGGGAATCACACATACACTGCTACTCTAATAAATGAGTGCTTGCTCAGCCCTTGCTCAGCCCTTGAAGCATGACAGAGTGCATGATGTTGTTGGCAATGATAGGGGCAGTGGTAGCTCAGTGGTTAAGGCTCTGGGTTACTGATCAGAAGGTCGGGGGTTCAAGCCCCAGCACTGCCAAGATGCCACTGTTGGGCCCTTGAGCAAGGCCCTTGACCCTATCTGCTCCAGGGGCGCCGTATCATGGCTGACCCTGCACTCTGACCCCAGCCTAGCTGGGATATGTGAAAAAGAAGAATTTCACTGTATATGTGCAAATGTATAATGTGTGATAAATAAAGAAAAAATTATAAAAAAAAAATTATAATTCTAAGCATTCATGAATTTAAACTTTCAGACATGATATATTCAGATGAATATTCAGTTTTGTTTTTAAAAATGTGTAAGAATTACATGTGTATGAATATTAAGTTGCCCATTTTCTAGAGTCAATACAGTAGTTATTCTGACTCACTGCACAGTGAGCAGGAAGAGGATAAAGAGGCTGCTAACGGGTATAAAAACAAAATAAACAACAAATAAACATGCAAATACAAATCTGAGTACACGTGATGTAATGTGAGTTGTCACAATCAGATGCCTTGTGGAGTGATACAGACTGTTTGAGCCTTCATGAGCGCTTTTAGCTTTACTCTCTTCAACATAAGTGCTCTCGGTGTCAATCAAACATGCGCACTCTCCAGGTGCTCTCAATATCTCATAATCAGTCACTCATCCCAGCACTATTCTGTGAGGATCCCAATTTAAATCAGATTAATGTTGGTCACAATACCACTAATCACAGCAATTACATTTTAACCATAACAGCACCGGGTCTTCACGCATTTGCTTAATAATTAGTGATTTGTGTTACAGCAAAATGCCAAAGACAGTAAACAAATCATAGATATTAATGATTTCTCACTGGAGCAGTTTTAGAGCTTGTAATGGATGTCTGTCTTATTTTTGAACATACAATATTTTGCCAAAAGTATTCGCTCACCTGCCTTTAGACGCATATGAACTTAAGTTACATCCCATTCTTAATCCATAGGGTTTAATATGATGTCGGCCCACCCTTTGCAGCTATAACAGCTTCAACTATTATGGGAAGGCTTTCCACAAGGTTTAGGAGTGTGTTTATGGGAATTTTTGACCATTCTTCCAGAAGCGCATTTGTGAGGTCAGACACTGATGTTGGACGAGAAGGCCTGGCTCACAGTCTTCGCTCAAATTTATCCCAAAGGTGCTCTATCGGGTTGAGGTCAAGACTCTGTGCAGGCCAGTCAAGTTCTTCCACACCAAACTCGCTCATCCATGTCTTTATGGACCTTGCTTTGTGCACTGGTGCGCAGTCATGTTGGAACAGGAAGGGGCCATCCCCAAACTGTTCCCACAAAGTTGGGAGCATGGAATTGTCCAAAATCTCTTGGTATGCTGAAGCATTCAGAGTTCCTTTCACTAGAACTAAGGGGCCAAGCCCAGCTCCTGAAAAACAACCCCACTCCATAATCCCTCCTCCACCAAACTTCACAGTTGGCACAATGCAGTCAGACAAGTACCGTTCTCCTGGCAACCGCCAAACCCAGACTCGTCCATCAGATTGACAGATGGAGAAGCGTGATTTGTCACTCCAGAGAACGCGTCTCCACTGCTCTTGAGTCCAGTGGCGGCGTGCTTTACACCACTGCATCCGACGCTTTGTATTGCACTTGGTGATGTATGGCTTGGATGCAGCTGCTCGGCCATGGAAACCCATTCCATGAAGCTCTTTACGCACTGTTCTTGAGCTAATCTGAAGGCAACATGAACTTTGGAGGTCTGTAGCGATTGACTCTGCAGAAAGTTGGTGACCTCTGCGCACTATGCGCCTCAGCATCCGCTGACCCCGCTCTGTCATTTTACATGGCCTGAGTTGCTGTCATTCCCAATCGCTTCTACTTTGTTATAATACCACTGACAGTTGACTGTGGAATATTTAGTAGCGAGGAAATTTCACGACTGGACTTGTTGCACAGGTGGCATCCTATCACAGTACCACGCTGGAATTCACTGAGCTCCTGAGAGCAGCCCATTCTTTCACAAATGTTTGTAGAAGCAGTCTGCATGCCTAGGTGCTTCATTTTACACCTGTGGCCATGGAAGTGATTGGAACACCTGAATTCAATTATTTGGATGGGTGAGCGAATACTTTTGGCAATATAGTGTATGTCTACTGTGTGTGATGCTCTCATGGTTTTTACTGCTTACCAATATGTCACAATGACCTTCTGATATTAACAACAGAACTATCCATAACTGTTTTCAATACAAATAAATGTTAGCAATTCACAATTAATGTAATTTTAATGTAATTTTGGTAACTTTATAAAAAGGTTTCATTTCTTTAACATTATTTAATGTTAGGTATCATGCACAAACAATTGCAATTGTTCATTGTTAGTTCATGTTAGTTCATAGTGCATTAATGTTAACTAATACAACTTTTTGATTTAAAAAAATTATTAGTATATGTTGTAACTAACATTAAGTTAATTAGTTGTTAACTACAGTAATGTTAAATAATGTTAACAAATGGAACCTTTTTGTAAAGTGTTACCATAATTTTATTGTGTGGGGCATAAACATATACAGTAACTGCAGCATATAACTTGCAAAAGTATGGCAAAGGCCGATCTTAGTGTTAAAAAAATGGAGATTGGTATCGGCCTCAAATTTCCTGATCAGTGCACCACTAGTAATCCTAGAGGGAAAATGGAACCTCAGAATCGCAGTCATCATGGATAATGCAAATGCAATTTCTTCCTGGTTTTAACACAGCACACGAACCTGGGTGTCCCACACTGCTGATGCAACGGGCTTCCAGTCATCCCACAGGGGTTGGTTTGGTGTGCAACTCAAATATGAATTATGCTGCAACAAATGCATCACTGTCCTCCCCCAGTATGGCACTTGCATTTGAAATGTTTTCAGTTTAGAAAAATATGAAATGAAGTTTGAAAGTTTGAGGGTTGAAGTTTCATGATGAGTTAGGCCTATACCTCAAATTAATATGTGCCCCACTGCCAAAAACAAACAGTATCAGTCAGAATACTTTGAATGTCAAGTAGTTTTTATTTGTATAGCTCTTTTCACAACACACATTATTTCAAAGCAGCTTTACAGAAAATCATGCTGTAACAGAAAATGGAGCTGTAATGTCTTACAGTAATCATGTGGTTTGATGAAAAACATGATGTAATTTTATTCATGCCAGTAACTGTAATCAGATTACTTCAATTTAAAATGCAACACACTTCACCACTGCACTATTACACTACTTGGTCAGCAGCCATATCACCCTGTAGACTGGTTGCCCACTGAAGCAAAACAGTGTTGAGTCTGGTCAGTTCCTGGATGGAAGACCTCCTGGGGAAAACTAAGGTTGCTGCTGGAAGAGGTGTTAGTGAGGCCAGCAGGGGGTGCTCACCCTGCAATCTGTGTGAGGCCCAATGCCCCAGTATAGTGACGGGGACACTATACTGTAAAAAGGCACCGTCTTTCAGAAGAGACTTTAAGCCGAGGCCCTGACTCTCTGTGGTCATTAAATATCCCAGGGCACATCTTGTAAAGAGTAGGGGTGAAACGCCTGTGTCCTGGTCAAATTCTCCCCATTGACCCTTATCAATCATGGCCTCCTAATAATCTCCATCCATGAATTGGCTGTATCACTCTACTCTCTCCTCTCCACCAAACAGCTGGCGTGTGGTGAGCGTACAGGAACACTATGGCAGCCGTCACATCATCCAGGTAAATGCTGCACACTGGTGGTGGTTGAGGAGAATCCCCTGTTCACTATGTAAAGCGCTTTGAGTTTAGTGTCAGAAAGTGCTATATAAATGCAACATTCATTCATTCATTCATTCATTCATACTATGTTACCACAAAATTAAATTAGATTACAGTAACGTTTTACAAAGTATATAAACTGAAGATTAATGATTAAGTGTCTTTGAACTGAAGGACTGCACTTTGAACTGATGAACAGAAGTCCATCTTGAATTAATTGCAGGAGTGCACATAGATGCATTGTCCTTTGTTATTTGTCCGATGAAGTCTTTAGTTTGCATTAATTTGTAGTCTATGTATTCCATTTTTAAGAGAGTGTAGTCCATCCTAATACCAAGATGATGCAGGTAGAGTTTAGTGAGTGGCATCGCAGTCCAGCTGGAAGATTGTTGCAGTTCATTTCTGGTGAAGCCCATCCTAAGTCCAAGGGTCAGGCAGTGGCCAGTGAAGTATCCTCTGTCTTACAGTCAGAGTTTGCAGCAGTTCATCCTCTGTGAAGTCCATCTTTGTAGACTGAAATAATGTCTAGCTGGCACAGACTGCAGTTAGTAGTCATCATTTATCGACACATAGCAGTGGAAGTAGGACATCGGACAGGACCGGGACTGGATCTGGCAGGCTCTGGTAACCTTGGGATATGTATCGAGAGGATGGAACAGGTAAACAAAAAGAATAATCTAAGCGTAGATTCCATTCACTTTAAAGAAGTGTTATAGAAAATGAGAAGTGTTTCTGGTTACGGCAGACCTGACTAATGCAACTTAACTATGAGTTGAGGGATAAATTAGGTGTATGCATGGCTGAAGAGATGAGTATTTAGTCTAGATTTAAACTGAGAGAGTGTGTCCTGATCAATGCTAGGAAGAATGTTCCATAGTTTAGAAGCCAAATAGGAAAAGGGTCTGTCTCCTGAAAAAAAAAAAAAAGAAAAAAGAATCAAGCCCAAAATAGCAAAACACTAAGCTTTTAGTGGTCTCTACAACAAATCATTGGTCAGAAAATTAGCAAGAATTAAACAAATGCACTCCTGGTGAACTGTTTGGGGAAAAAGCTGGAAACAGGGAAAATCATTTATATATTCTTCTTGTATGCAAAGGTAAAATAATCCCAGATAGCAAGGAGACATTGATACAATGTTGATTTTTTGTCCAAACCATCATTTTGGTTGAGATTGAAATTTCAACATTTAAAGTATGCTGGAACAACATTGAAATTTAAATGAAAGCCAACTGCACACATGGGTGGAGACAGCGACATTGAACTACCATTGATTTGTGGTTGATGACCACGAGATCATGTGTGCTTCTGTAACGGGAGCCAGCTGGTACAAGATGGCTGTGTGGTATGTGTAAACCTCACTTCCCTGGCCTAGTGTGCCCACCTCCCATACCAGCTGACACCGGTTTGAAACCTGCTTGGAGTGAATCGAGCAGGACCGGTTACACTTCTCAGTACTCTAATTGATGCTTCTTCGTTAGTGAGAAAACAGGTGCATCCTATACAAAAGTCTTACCCAGATAGCAAGGTGCTGTTGATACAATTTAGATTTTTCAGTTTGGTTGTGATAGATATTTCAATGTTTTTTTTTTTCTCCCCAATTTGGAATGTCCAATTCCCAAAGTCCTCGTGGTGGCGTAGTGACTTGCCTCAGTCCAGGTAGCAAGAAAACAGGTGCATTCTTTACAGAAGTTTTATTAGTTGAACCACCTAATGCACTTTGTTTTACTGGTTGTAAAATATTTAGGGATGTCATGGAATTCTGGATCTTAGGGGAATTATCGCAATGTTGTGTCAGTCTTGACATCATGAGACATATGTCCACTTGCATAATTTATTGCATGACCAATGCCAGTACACACAAAATAGTCCATACTCCAATTAATTATTGCAGACATTCTAACAGATTGGTAGTATTATGGTGTTAATGTGGTTGTGACTTTATTGTATCATTCACACAAAAGACACTGCTGATGACAGGCCCAAACTGTAGGAACAAGGTGCTACCATGAGAACCAAACACACACTCACTTTTAAAGGCTGCTATCACATTAGCAGAAATGAGTTGCAACTGTTGATAGTGAATGGGGCTTCAATTAGAGCAGAGTCAACAGGATGTTCTACATGGCTTGTTTAAAAAAAAAAAAAAAAAACATTTATCATTATTTTTATCTTTTTGATCTTGGATTCTATTACTGACATTTGTTAAATACATTAATTTTAAAAGTGTGAAAATACTTTGAAGAAACATTTCCACATAGGCCACTTAAAAAGTGCATCTTGTTTTATCAAGATTTATTAGGAATGTCTTCATTGAAAAAAAAGTTCAAACAACATTATGGCAGATCCCTTAAATTACAGTAGAAATGCATTCTGTGCAAAATCATCAGTGATTGACGTCACTCAGAAGTGACACTTGAGAGAGCAAGGTTATTCCATTTTACACATGTACTGCTTTAATTTCCTTTTTTGATTCTGCACTTGCATAGCATCTGTTGCATCTATTCTGTCTAACTCTGCAGCAAATCCAGGCTCAGCCTATATTCTGTTACAATTACAGATTTATCCAGCTGGAGCAGCATTTCTATTACCCATGCCTATAAATAGGTGTAGACTGTGGGTGGGCAGAGCTTCCACTATGTTTTGTGACCATGCTGTTAAAATGCTTCATGCTATTTTTTTTATTTTTGTTTAATCTAATAAACTTCTTTCTTAGAAATTGTCTTCATGTATTTAAAAATAAATAATAATAATAATGATACACATTTAAAGAAATAAGAAGCACCTCATGATGGAGTGATTTAAAAAAATACATTGATGTTTTGTCTATCGTGATCACCTGGGATCTGGAAAGAACCGACCTGTGCCTCACATCTTTGGAGCTATATCAGGTAAGGAAAGGATTGAATTTGTCTTACAATGTTTCAGTGTTGGATGGTGGCAAACTGATTATTAGTGAATAGTTTTATAACAGATTGTTTATGCCTTGCATTGTGTGGATTATTGTAAAATACCAAAATGATGTGGTGACTAGATGCTATTGCTAGTTGAACTAGCCAACTTTAAGTGAACTTTCTGCAAATAATGATTATTTTGATAAATGATTAATCTAGCAATTTTTAGGAAGAACATTTAACTTTTGGAAAATTAATGCAACTTTAAATCAACAGCTCTTACAAAAAAAAACATAGGTGATTTTGCATGGATTTTCTCAATAGAATGAGGCAGAAAATATATTAGACACTATTAAAAGAATCAAGAAAAAACATATATTTTCATAATTGTCTGTTGCCACTGCACATTTTGGATGTTTTTCTTTTCTGACACCAATTCAGGTCATTGAACATCTATTAATGAGATGAATGGAATCAGGTGTGTTCAATAAGGGAGACATCCAAAATGCACAGGACAGAGGTACAGTGCTTCTACAGCCTGGGCCCACCCAAATTAGGCCTAGGCCCACCCAGAATATTAGAGGTTATCCTTTGACTTCAAATATATATTTATAAAATAGTAAAAAAAAAAAAAAAAAAAAAATGCATGAATTCTGATTTCTGAAAGTGTGAAAGAACTGTTTGAATGCTCCGCTTCTTTGTTAAGACAAATTTGATAAAAAAAAAAAAAAAAATATATATATATATATATATATATATATATATATATATATATATATATATATATTGGGGGCCATCCATTTTTATTGAGACCCACCCAAAAGGAATTTCTTTGCTACGCCCTTGGTCTACAAGATTGATTGTCAAAAGTGACACCACTGGACTGTACAAACTAAATTTCTGTTCTGTTCCTGTGATCTTAATCTTACTGTTATTATTTTTTCTCTTTGATCTATTCTGTTTTAGATGCCTTGATTCAGTAAATGAGTGTGGGAGCAGTTCCTCTGGTGCCTCCAACAACCTTTTTATTTTTACTGTTTTTACTTTTGTCATGAAGATAAACTCAAAAGACTATGTGAAAGTTTTTATTAATATAATTGTTTTTAACCAAATGTCTTGAGTCTTTGTTGATACTTTAATGTCGTTTCAACACTAACGCAGGATGCAAAAGTGATCACATTCTAACATTAATTTTACGCTGAAATTGTAATATTGTTTCAACATTAACTGTAGGTACAAAGGTGATGTAGAATCAACATCAGATTGTCATGTTGATTCAATGAAGTAATTTCGATTTAGTTAAAAAAAATTTGATATAGAATCAACATTGCAGTGTAACGCTGATTCAATGACATTAACGTTGATTTTATGTTGATATTTCAAGGTTGATACAACAAAAGTGATGTAGAATCAACATTGCAGTGTAATGTTGATTCAGTGACATTAACATTGATTTTTTTGTTGAAATTTCAGCATTGTTACAACATTAACTGAGGGTGCAAAAGTGATATTGAACCAGCATCAGATAATTCAACATCATTACCATTGTTTTCTTGTTGAAATTTCAGCATTGATTCAACAATAGTGATGTAGATCAACATCACACTGTAACATTGATTCAGTGACATCAGCATTGATTTTTTTGTTGAAATTTTTTCAATATTGTTTCAACATTAACTGAGGGTGCAAAACTAATATTGAACCAACATCACCTTGTAACTTTAATTCAATACCATTAACGTTGACATATCAACATTGATTTAGCATTGTTTCAATGGTCGTATGCTATCTGGTATGATGTAAAATTCAAGCTAACACATGTCTGGGTGTACACATTTTTCCAAAAAATATCTTCTGGGATGTTTTTTTTTTTTTTTTTCTTAAAAGATTAGTCATTAGTTGGTGATCTGCCACATCTGATGCAGCCCATCAAAGGCCTAATAACAAGCTCATAAATGGAACCAGGAGTGATAGAGCAGGGAGAGATCTACAATATGCAGAATTGTCCAAAAGTCCAAAGGTAAAGAAGTGAGAAAATCTGCTCCAAATAAAAGCTAAATATCATGCAGGGGTTGCTGTCAGAAACCACATAACTGGTCTGCGTCAGGCCAGCTGCACTTATTCTGAAGTTTACAAGACCCTAAAGGCAGAGAAAAAAAAAACCTATTTCTCTATCAGCTATTAAGAGAATAGATCAGCGCTTTGAAACAACAGGTGATGTTGCCAGAAAGAAAGAATCTGGATGGCCCAAAAGCCTCTTCATGCAGGGGTGAGCACCAGCTGAAATTCTCACAGTTCTCAAAGACAGGAAAAAAAGCCTACAAAAACTGTCAGCAGAATTCAAGACCTCAGAAAACAACACTTTCGAGAAGAGCAATAACAAGAAGGTTATCTAATGCAGGTTTTGTGTCTAAAATATGTGTCAAAAAGCCATTCCTGTCTCGGAAAAACATCAAAGTTTTTGGCAGAATATGGAAAGTTTGATTCAGAGTGGTTCAGCAGAGTTGTGTGGAGTGATGAATCACGATTTTAGTTGCATGGTGATGCTCCAGAGAGGTGTCTTCGAAAAGCTGATGAGAAATTATTTCAAGAACAAATTCTTGTTTGTACCTGAATGCAGCAATTTCTTCCAAAAAAAAATCTCAAAATAATTCCTTTTTTATTGATGTTTTTAAATATCTCAAAGACTTACCAAATAAGATATTTAGTGACCCCAAAAGTATTTGGACAATTGAGTCTACTTGTTCAAGAGTTCATTTGAGAACTTGCACTGTTTTTGCTTTTGTGTGGATTAAGCGTAAACAAGCTTCCCTAATGCACTTATTAAAGTGCACAAATAACTTTGGATTTCGGGTTGTTTCTCACCAAAACCTACCATATGTCTTGTTTTTGGGATAGGATGCATGAGTTGTATGAACTACTTTTATGACAGTTTTGGGTGACACTATACATTAATGTTCCCTGTGTTAGGGATTTATAAAGGGGTTCATTAATGTTTACTAATAAGTCATTATAAACAGTGTTGGGTAAGTTATTTGAAATGTAATCCATTAAAAAAAGTACTTATTACCTCTCTAAAATTGTAATCAGATTACCTCACTAATAACTTCATTGAAAAGTAATCACATTACTAATTACTTTACTTTTAAGTTCCTTTCAAAACACTTTTCATATAAATGTTATTGCTTTTCCTCTCAACAAATTAAAAATAATGTTTATAGTTAATTGCCGTGCACCCTTCAGCTGTCACACAAATGTGAACAGATATTGATTTGAACACGGGAATTCATATTTTAAATGTATTGTACATAGGTTACACATTTCTAAAAATGCTATTTCTAGCCATTTTACATGCACGTTACCAGGCACGATCATATTTTTTTATCAAGAAAATTCACGTTGGATAATAATTTCTTTTTTTCTAGTAAGACCTTTGATATTAGGACAAAAATCATATTCTTGATAATAATTTTTTTGTTTTCCTGTAAAAATATCTAAAAATCCTTAAAACAAGATCAATTTGATTGATCTTGTTTTAGAAACAACACTGCATAAGATATTTAGGTCTTTCAGAGGATGTATTTTTAACATGTGTATTTTATCTTACTGTACTGGCAGAGTTTTTATAATCAAAACAAGTGAAAAAATCTACCAGTGCTGAAGAAGTAATCCAAAGTATTTAGAATACGTTACTGACCTTGAGTAATCTAACGGAATACGTTTACAAATTACATTTTACAGCATGTATTCTGTAATCTGTAGTGGAATACATTTCAAAAGTAACCCTCCCAACCCTGTACATTACAAATATTATTACATTACACATTTTCAAATAAAATCTCTATATCAGGTACTTTTTCAATATTACCAAAAGCACTACTCAACATTACCATTATTTAAATAAAAATAAATTGTTGTAGAGTTACTACACTGCAATAATCAAAGCATTTATTATTAGCTATCACAGTTAAACAGCTATCAGACTTTTGGAGCAATATGTCGATTCCAAAATATAAAACCAGTCAAACGTATAATATTTACAAAAAAATTCTTCACAAACAAGAATTTGAAATAAGCCTTTACGAAAAAAATAAACAAACACCTGAGTGTGGGACTGCATATACCTCTTGGTTGTGGTGTTCCGCAGGGATCAATTCTTGGTCCGGTGTTGTTTTCCCTGTATTTGCTCCCTCTGGCCTGTGTGGAGTGTCTTTTCATTTCTATGCCGACGACACCCAAATCTACTTCCCTTACACCGTAACATTAAAAACTCACTTCAGCTGCTGTTGGATTGCCTAATTGAATTTAAACTATGGCTTTCAAGTAATATTTTAAACCTTAACGAAAAGAAGTCTGAAATCATTTTGTTTGGCCCTAAGGATTTTCATCTTCGCCTTCATTTTAAAGTTAAGCCCTTTTTATCCACGAGTAATTTTGAAACCGTAATCCATGCCTTTGTAACATCTTGGCTAGAATACTGTAACTCGCTGTATTACGGCGTCTCTCAGTCTTCCATTTCTCATCTGCAACTAGTATAAAATGCAGCTGCTAGGCTTCTCAAAGAGAAGCGCAAATATGACCATATTACGCCTACGTTAAGTATAGGATTGATTATTTAAGGCTCCCTGTCAAGTATAGGATTGATTAAAATCGTATTATTTGTCTACAAAGCCCTCAATAATCTGGCTCCTCAATACTTAACTGATTTATTGCTCCCGTACACTCCTTCTCGAACCTTAAGTTCGTGTGACCATGGCCTACTCACTGTCCCTAAAGCCAAACTTAAAGGTGATCGCGCCTTCACTACCACTGGTCCGAAATTTTGGAATAACCTTCCTCTTTATATCAGACATGCTCCATCCATCTCTGCATTTAAATCTTCTCTTAAGACTTACTAAGACTTAAGACTTTATATTCATGATTGTTTATTGTTTGCTTATTTTTTTTTTTTTTTTTTTTTGTCTTAATATATTCCTTTTATTTACTGTACAGCATTTTGGTCAACCTCGGTTGTTTTTAAATGTGCTTTATAAATAAACATTGATTGATTGATGGATTGCATCAATCTGTGAAGATGTTGTGTTCGGAGATGCAAAAACGCCAAATAACTCACATCAGTCCTATTGCAAGCACGACCACGGACTCCATGATGGGCTCCATGGTGTTCTCAAAGTGATGAAGGGTTTAGGGCATTCCATTTCATACCAATGCACATCTTCCGCCTGTAATAATAATGAATAATAATAATAATTCCTTACATTTATATAGCGCTTTTCTAGGCACTTAAAGCACTTTACATAGTATAGGGGGAATCTCCTCAACCACTAACAGTGTGCAGCATCCACCTGGATGATGCGACGGCAGCCATAGTGCGCCAGAATGCCCACCACACACCAGCTATTGGTGGAGAAGAGAGTAGAGTGATGTAGCCAATTCAGGGATGGAGATTATTAGGGGGCATAATTGATAAGGGCCAATGGGGGGAATTTGGCCAGGACACCGGGGTTGCATCTCATCTGAAAGACGGTATAAAGCTTTTTTGCAGTATAGTGTCCCCGTCACTATACTGGGGCATTAGGACCCACACATACTGCAGGGTGAGCACCCCCTGCTGGCCTCCCAGTAGTGGACCCTTGCACAAGGTAAGCAGTGACGTACATCCGAATCCATGAGATGGAGTAAAGTTAGTGAGGGAAGGGAATACAAATTTGAAATGGAACACAGCCCTATTCCGAGTCCCAATTGTTACCATGTTTTTGTACATGTAACGGAAACCTTGCTAGCAACACAGTCAAACTGTTTTATTATACAAAAATATTTTCTAGGACAAATGACTATTTTCCAGGATATTTAGTATTTTAGTATTTTTCTAATTTTCCATGACTTTTCCATGACTGGAAAACTGCATTGCAAAATTCCAGGTTTTCTAGGATGCGTGGGAACCTGAACATGTTGTTCTGTAAAATTCTCACAAGATTCACATTTGCTGCTATTGAGGTTGAGGGACAGGTAGGTCTAGGAGCAGCGGTAGGGGTAGGGTTGGGGTTAGGGGTCAGAGTTAGGTTTTAGGGTAATGGTTTGGTTAGGGTTAGCTTAGGGATAAGGTTAACAGTAAAACTACAAATTCCATTAAATGCAGGTACTTTAAATGTAAGTACAATGCAACAACACATATCTATATAATAAGTACATTGTATCACATGCTTAAGTACGTAGCAGATAAAGACAGATAGAGAATACTAGATAAAGAATACTGTATATTACAGTAGCTAACATTTTAATTAAATTGCACCCAACTAATTATAAATAATCTAAATGCAGTTGTAGCAACATGCATTAAAAAGGGCACATTTTATCCAGTACTTGCGAAATACTGCACATTTTAAACTATAGTACATGTTGTAAAGGTTTAATAAAACACCAGTTCAAACTTAATGATTTAATGAATTAATTATTTATTTCATGCAGGACAAATAGACTTTTATAGTGAGATTAAAAAGGAGGGATTATGTCATTTTGCTACAGTCCACTTTGTATTTACTGTATATTCTATATTCTAGAATGTCTTGACACACTTGTGTTGTCACTTTCCTGGTCACACTGATGTCAAAAGAATGGTGCTACTCCGAGTGCTGTCCCAATTTAACTAGTCCTAGTTACCTAAAGTCCTCTGTAAAAAACACTTTTCAGATCTTCATGCTCATTCACAGCATATATCATATAATAAAGCCTGGTGAATGAGGCAATATGATGGCTGTGGGTGAGAAACAGATCAATATTTAAGTACGTTTTAACTATAACATTTTCCGCCCTGTCCAGTAGGTGGCAATATGTATGAAAAAATTTGAATAGCCAAAAACAAAAAAGAGATTGTGAAATGTGAAAGTGAAAGTGGAGATTGATAGTAAAAAACAAACAAACAAAAAAACAGGCATTTTTATCTGTTTCTCACCCACACATATCATATCGCTTTTTGGATTAAAACAATGGAATATTATGGATTACTTTTATGCTGCCTTTATGTGCTTCTTGGAGCTTCAAAGTTCTGGTCACCATTCACTTGCATTGTATGGACCTACAGAACTGAGATATTCTTCTAAAAAGCTTAATTTATGTTCTGCGGAAGAAAGAAAGTCATACACAACTGGGATGGCATGAGGGAGAGTAAATGATGAGAGAATTTTCATTTGTGGGTAAACTATAACTTTAACAAAGAATACATGGATGTAAATTGTTACAATAGTTTCTACTGAAAATAGTTTTATGTCCATTTATTTATTTATTTGTTAAGTAAGAAGGTAATGTATATGTATAGTCAGTAGGTCGTTATCACAAAATAATTAGTCTTAATCCAAAAATAAAAAATGTAAATTTTTTTGCCATAGGGCAGGCATTATATCTGGGAACAAACTGCAGGAAGCAAATAAAATAATGTGAAACAATGATAAAACAATACAGTGACTCTAATTACACATTCAACCTTTTGCTTTTTCAGCATTTTCAGTGATCCAGTCTGTGATGATTCCAGAAGAAGTTCATCCAGTCATCATCGACGATGATCTAGTGGTAATTGTTGTCATAAGAGCCTGGAGGGGCTCCCTGCTGTCTGCAGTCTATTTGTGGCTTTTTTTTTTTTTTGCTCTATAAATGGAAGCATACAAGACTCCAGAGTTATCACAGCTCTACACTCTCAATCATGTGAAGTGAAATGCAGAGGGCACAGGAATGCTAGCACAGAAACCTCTCTGTACAACCAACACAAACACACAGATGGCCTTGGAACAACCACAGAGGACCTTTGGAAAGGTAAGTGGCCAAATTAGAAAAAACCCCTGTGTTCTGTGTTCTAAATAAAAGAAAAAAGAAAAAAAAGAAAAAGAAAAAGAAAAAGCAAGTGGATTAAGTGTCACAGTGAATTATTTAGTGACTTTGTTCTCAGTTTTCTTCAGGATTGACAGTGTCTCAATTTCAGCTGATATAAATGTACCTATATATTTTAGTATAAAGTGTTGAATTAGTCTTTTACTTCCAGTTCCAGCATATGGTTTAGATTTTTTGGGTAGCAATGGGTCATTTTCAATGGAGCTGGAAAAAACAATCACTTTGAAATAATTTGCTGCATTATAGTTCACAGTTAGAAAGGCAACAGGTGTTTGACAGAAATTAAAGTGTATCATGGCACAACAGTTATGAGTCACTGAGCTATATGAGCTATATGTAAAATGAATTACTTGCAAATCACTTCACTTATTAGTCATAACTAATTTCTCATTACTAATATGCTAACGAATCAAATGAAATAACCCACCAATATGATTTTGGGATTTATTATTAATATTAATTTGATATATGGCATATATTACATATTTTATTATGTATGATTTTCATTGATACTGCATAAAAAACTAATATATATATATATATATATATATATATATATATATATATATATATATAAATAATCAAATTTATGTCACAAAAAAATATTGGAACGGAATATACAGTGGCCCTCGAATTTATTTAGACAGTAAAACAACAATTAAAAAATGAATACATGCCATTGCATTAGATAATAAAATATCAAACCATGTGCCATTTATTTTAAACAAGTGATTTACCACAATATGGTTTGACTGTCTATATCATTAATATTTGATCCAGTCATATTAACATGGCTCCCAAGTGTTAAGTAAGTGTTACTCTATCTACCTAACTCCTGGTGTTGGCTGTGCGTTGTGTGTTTCATTTGCTAAACTTTATTTATGAAGCATTGTGCAAGACACTTTACTTTTCACTCTTGATTAACAAGAGATTTTATATTGGACATCAAGTGACTTATACCAAGTGACAGATACATTTGTGCCAACATATCTTAGAGTTTGATTGGATGTTCAGCCTTTGATATCAACAGCAAAAGATATGGGAATACAGGGATACAGGGGTTTCTCCTTCCTTTTAAAAGTCAACAAGGCTATGTGTTTTGCTGTCCTAACTAAGGCCGTAACCACCATAGACATTTAGGGGGTGGGGGAGGGTGAAGTGACAATAGTTGTCGATCAATATGGATTTTTCAATGCCTAGTTCTTAAACCTTTACATTTGCCATCCCGAGCTTTAATATTTGGTCACACTTGATCTTAACTATGCCTATATGGTTAGCTGCATGTTACAGACCTTATTCACGCTAGTGCCATCTTTGATTTTTAACAGGAATGAAAATGAGGATGTGAGGGATAGACTTACCATCTCTTCAATGGCATGAACGGTATAAAGCTGTATAAAGCTCCAATATCCCATCTGATTTTCCACAACTCATGTTGTCTGGAGTTTTTTGTCTACTAAATGTTCTTGGAAAGATATTTTTTTCAAAGTTTTGTCTGCGGAATGATCCAAAAACACTTTAAACTGCAGTCCAGCCCATTGAAGAGACTATACATCTATTCCTCACAGCCTCGTTGTCATTCCCGTGGCAGATTATCAGTTCAGTTCACAATGCTATTTTATGACATCCAAACACTTTTACTATAGTGCATGACTTGTTAGGTGACACATTTTAATGTTTCATTACATAACTAACTGCATTTACAAGCTTTTAGTATTCAGATCTTTTGTATTTTATTTACTAATATATTTACCTATTTGACCTTGAGCTTGAGCTTGAAAATGGACTTTTTTGTGTTTTCTTATGAATATTTTCTGAAATACTGAACCAGTCCTCAAATTATATACCATTTGTAAGCTTAAAGTCTCAAGAATCAAACTGTGCTGTCCATAAAAAAATAAATAAATTAATAAATAAATAAATAAAAATAAAAAACAGATGAAATTACAAGTATAAACACTAGTTGGCTGCAGAGAGCTTCTTATTCATCCATGGTTGAAGAGAAGATGATTTCTAGATTTTGTCACAAGTTCTGCATTTAGATATATATTTAAACATTATCAAAGACTACTTTTGTCAAAGTTTAGCATTTAGTTTGATTTGTTTGAGGTTATTTTTGTCAGTTTTTGCATACCTGAAATAAGTAGAATAACAAGTAATAACCTAATTTATCCCTGGTTGTAACAAGATGAATGTTTGTGTGTGTGTTCAGCATTGTAGATGTGTTATGGTCTCACCAATTCATTTTGGTGTGTGTGTGTGTGTTCTGAATTGTGGCTGATTTATTTATAAAAAAAATAAAATAAATCATCATACATCATGATTGTGCCACGGATGGCCGCCTCGGTGTGGAGCGCTCCTATTGTTTTGTTATTTTTGTTTATTTGTCCTGTGTTTAGTAATCTTTTTCCAGTCAGTTTTACCAGAGACGAACTGCTGAACATTCGACAGCTTATACCAGACAGTCTTTTCCCGGTTTTTGAATATTCAGACGTTTTGCTAGACATTTTAGTTGGAGGCGCGGCTTTGTTGTTCAGGAGACGCAGGCGAGGAAGACGAGCCGGTGCGCTGGTCAAGCTCCGTCGGCAGGGCTTTCGAACAACGCTGCAGAGCATTCATCTTGCGAATCTCCACTCTCTTCCTAACAAAATGGACAAACTACATCTCCTCACCCGCACAAACAAGGACTTTTCAAACTCTGCTGCCTTGTGCTTCACAGAAACCTGGCGGAGTGAAGCCATTCCGGACAGCGTGTTACATCTGCCGGGCTTCCAGCTGTTCAGAGCGGATCGCATCGCGGAGTTAACGGGGAAAACGAGAGGCGGTGGAACATGCTTTTATATCAATGAAAGTTGGTGTACAGATGTAACAACATTAAAGAGGATGTGCTGTCCTAATTTGGAAGGGCTCTTTATTAACTGTAAGCCTTTCTACTCGCCGCGCTTTCCCCGTTTATTCTGGTGAGTGTGTATATCGCGCCAAACGTGTGTTTGAATGCGCCGCTGCAACAGCTGGCTGATCAAATCACAGACACGGAACAACAATACCCAGACTCAGTTATTATTATTCTTGGGGATTTTAACAAAGCAAATCTCACACGTGAACTGCCCAAATACAAACAGCACATTACATGCCCCACCAGAGACTTATTTAAAGTTCAACAACAACAAACCGTGGTTTACAGCAGAGCTCAGGCAGCTTCGTCAGGCCAAAGAGGTTGCTTACAGGGGTGGGGATAAAGTCTTGTACAATCAGGCTATGAACTCACTGAACAAGGAAATCAGAGTGGCTAAAAGAAGATACTCTGAGAAGCTGAAAAACAAGTTTTCAGCTAATGACGCTGTATCAGTGCAGAGTGGCATGAAACAACTCACAAATTACAGGACTCCTACCCCCAACCCTGTGGTGGACCTACAACTGGCTGATGACCTGAATGTGTTCTACTGCAGATTTGAAATGCCCAATCTCACACCTCACACCCACTCTGACCTTCACTTCACACAAACACCAACACCTCCTGCAACCCCCCTCCTCCCTCCTCCTGCTACTCAACCTGCACTTAAGATCTGTGAAGATTATGTGAGCCAGGTCTCAAGGGAAAAAAAAGACGAGGAAAGCTTCAGGCCCAGATGGCGTCTCATCAGCAATCCTTCGATTCTGTGCTAACCAGCTGGCCCCCATCTTCACACAGATTTTCAATAGATCACTGGAGCAGTGTGAAGTCCCATGCTGCTTCAAATGCTCAATCATTATTCCTGTCCCAAAGAAACCAAAAATCACAGGAATTAATGACTACAGACCTGTCGCCCTGACGTCTGTGGTCATGAAATCATTTGAGAGTCTGGTGTTGGCCCACCTGAAGAACATCACTGGACCCTTTCTAGATCCCCTTCAATATGCTTATCGAGCAAACAGGTCTGTGGATGATGCAGTCAACATGGGATTGCATCATATCCTGCAACATCTGGACAGACCAGGGACATATGCAAGGATCCTTTTTGTGGACTTCAGTTCGGCTTTCAACACCATCATCCCAGCTATACTCCAGAATAAATTACACCAACTCTCTGTTCCCATGTCTACCTGTCAGTGGATTACCAGCTTTCTGACAGACAGGCAGCAGCTTGTGAGACAAAGAAAACTCACTTCCAGCACCTGTACAATCAGCACTGGTGCCCCCCAGGGATGTGTGCTCTCCCCACTACTCTTCTCCCTCTACACCAATGACTACATTGCCAAGGACCCCTCTGTCAAGTTCCTGAAGTTTGCAGACGACACCACTGTCATCGGCCTCATCCGAGATGACGATGAGTCTGCATACAGAAGGGAGGTTCAACAGCTGGCTGTCTGGTGCAGTCAAAACAACCTTGAGCTGAACACGCTCAAAACAGTGGAGATGATTGTGGATTGGAGGAACACCCCAACATTGACCCCCCTCACCATTCTAAACAGCACTGTGGCAGCAGTGGAGTCATTCAGGTTCCTGGGCACTACCATCTCACAGGACCTGAAGTGGGAGACACACATTGACTCCATTGTGAAAAAGGCCCAGCAGAGGGTGTACTTTCTTCGCCAGCTGAGGAAGTTCAACCTGCCACAGGCGCTGCTGATACAGTTCTACTCAGCGGTCATTGAGTCTGTCCTCTGCACTTCAATAACTCTCTGGTTTGGTTCAGCTACAAAATCAGACATCAGAAGACTACAAAGGTCAATTTGGACTGCTGAGAGGATTATTGGTTGCCCCTTGCCCCCCCTTCAAGAACTATACACTTCCAGAGTGAGGAAAAAGGCTGGAAAAATCACTCTGGACCCCACTCACCCTGCCCACTACCTTTTTGAACTGTTGCCTTCTGGCTGACGCTTCAGAGCTCTGAGCACCAGAACCGTCAGGCACAGGAACAGTTTCTTCCCTCAGGCTATACAGCTCATGAACAGTTAAACTGCCCCATTGAGCAATAACTATGTGCAATACACAGTTTAGTCTTTTTTTATATTTATCCAACACATCCAACCTCTTCTGCCATTTCATTCCTCTGAAAAAACCAAAAAAAATATTTGCACTGTACATAACAGATTTGTATTAGATTGCACTACGTATGTATATGTGTGTATGTATGTATGTGTGTGGCTGTGTGTGTATGTACGTATGTGTATAACAATTTTTTATTTTTATTATTATTATCTATGTCTTGCTGCTGTTTTTGTATTGTTTTTGTATTGTTGTACACTGGAAGCTCCTGTCACCAAGACAAATTCCTTGTATGTGTAAGCATACTTGGCGATAAAGCTGATTCTGATTCTGATTCTGATTGTGGGGACCAGCCAGCGGTCCCCACAAGGGAAATGGCATATTAAATGATGTTTTTTTGAAAATGTAAAAATACAAAAAGGTTTCTGTGAGGGTAGGGTTAGGGGATAGAATCTATAGTTTGTACAGTATAAAAATCATTATGTCTATGGAGAGTCCTCATAAGGATAGCTAAACCAACATTTGAATGTGTGTGTGAGTGTGTGTTTGTATTTTGCACTCAAGGGTCAATGTTTGGTAGTCTCACCCCTTCATGTCTGTGTGTGTTTGTGCTGCATTGTGGCTGTTTTTTAGATTTTGTATAATAAATAATGAAAACAAAAATCGCTTTTCCCATTCATTTCCTATGGCGTTCACTTTTGACCAGAAAAAGTACAAGTGTAACTTTTTTTTTCTACCACTTCTGGTCTGGTCAATTTTGATCGAATCAACTCCAATTTCTTTGTGTGTGTTCAAATATCAAATGGACGAAAAGTCACCAAGTCTCATATCCGCCAGATAAAGGAAACCAGTTTTATTGAAGAAACAAAATTGATTTCAGCAAAAAATGACCGAACAGTGCATGAGGATTAACCCTAAAAAACTCTTTAGGAGAAAATGTAACATAGTTGACATTTCACCTCTGAATTGCCGTGGTCAGTGAAAAAACAAACAAACATGTCATATCATTTTGAAAAAATTTCACTACAGTCAAGCAATTTTCTTGAGATCAGGCTGTTTTTTCCTACTGTCCGTGGCCCTATCAGTTGAGAAACACTGGTGTGTGGAATTTCTCACAGTAAAGTGATGCAGAATCTTGTACAGACGAAAGGGTTAAGACAGCAGAATTGTAGGGGAAGTTCAGATCCGCCTGTCTGAGCTGTGTAAATAGATCCCTGCTAGTGTTTCCCGGCTTTGATGCACTCTCTTATCATATAGCAAAACCCACAGGCCCTTGACAGCATTTGGACTGTTTGAGCTGTGGGCAGAGGCGAGCTGAGCTGCGATGGGAGGGGGCTGACGCAGGAAGGGGTATAATTATCCTAAAATGCAGCGACACACCCACAAGTGGAGTTTCAAACCCCTGTTGACATGCTAGCATTTATGCAAACTTTGCTCAGTGGCATTCAAAACATGTGGCTTCGGTCTGGTGCCAGAAGCATTTAGTTTTTGCTGAGCAAGTTCCTCAAACATGCAGAACCATTGAATCAGAAAGCAGAGTCTCCAGAGCAAACATGTAAATGCTACCAGGTGGGGAGTTTGCAAGACAACAACATTTGAATCTTACGTTAAAGAAGGATCTTGCTGATTAATGGGTTATTCCGATTAGGTTAGAGTGAGATAAATTGATGGTTATTGACCATATTGTTATTGGCTTTGAAAGATCAGACAAATTATACCAGAAAACAGCAACAACAAATTAAATCAGAGGAAAAGCTAAGTGTAATTAGATTGCATGCACACACTGTCCCATAATATTAGAGTACCTTGACATTTACTATGGTACTAAATGATTAACTTATTAATGAATAATTGTTTTTACATGTACTCCAAAGTGTTAATTACACATTGAAAACACATGGTATCATGAAACCATGTCCAAAAAAGCTTATTTTTGATACTTTTTTGCAGAAATTACACACTTCAGCTTTTAGTAAAATGCAGATCATAATTCAGACTGTTGCATCACAACATTAAAGATACAGTTCATAATCCTAAATGTAGGCATTTTTGGTTGCCAAGCATTAATATAGAATATTGGTGTTAGAAAACAGGTGTGCATTTATCGCCAGTTCACAATGGCTTTGATCACGTTTCATCCAATCAGAATTGAGTCGGAATCATCCTTTTTATAATGAACTTTAAACATGTGGAAACAGCAACCTTAAATTCTATACTCAATCACAGATTTCTTACAGATGCTGGACCAATCAGCTTTGAGCAAAGTGATATCTCTGATGCAATAAGGTCATATATATACTGTATATACTGTATATCCTTGTGCGACTCTGCACCCTTCTGCATAGACATTGTATTTTGGCTTCACTATACACAATGCATAATTTACATTTATTTCAGCCATGCCAACTCTCAGAAAGATTATGCATGTGAATGTGGGTATGACATTTTGATAGAATATTGGTCTTGGCTGACTAGATCTGCAACACTGCTGCTGCTGCAGTGCGAGTACAAAGACATGCTTCTGCCAGAAAAACACATATATAGAGAGTTAGCATGTGGACATGCTGCTGTTGCTACACAATTACATGCTGTAGCACGTTACATGCTGCGACACACATAGACATTAACAATCCCTGTGTAGCAGATCTAGGCAGGTGGAAGCTAGGGTGGAGGTGGGTTTCAGAGAAAACTCACAGCGTGCTGCAGAGAAACCAGCTTGTAACTGCAAAATTGAGCCATTTAAATAAAACACAAAGAGAGAGACGGAAGATGATTGGCTACCCGATAACAAGTCAAAGAACCTATCAGCTTGCACCACATAGAGTTGCATGGCTGAATTGTGGTCATTTAAACTGACTGATCTCATTTCAGAAGACTCTGGGCTGTTAAAGGGTTTCCGACGTACAGAGTCATGTGACAAAACAACATGGCGCCGATCACAGCCGAGTTTGTCTTTGGGAGAATCGCCAACAAAACTACATCTGGGAAGAAACCTAATTAAGTCAAAAGATTAGAGTCTCTAGTTTCACCCGAAAATAATTTTTTTTACATTTGAACGATTTATCGCAAAACGGCACGCTGTTAAACGCAATGACCACTACTGTGGACAATAGCACTATTTTTTCATAAAAAGTCCTCTATTTACTGTGCATTTTCACATTGAGAATAAAATATGTTGATTTCAGAGGCTTTATATGGAGTTAGGATGAAAATAAGGTGCATTTCGAACTGTTCAGAGAGCAGTGCTGACAGACAGCATACTGGAGGTAATTCAATAAATAGGGAGCAAGGGAGCATCCTATAGCTTTCCTATGCAACCAAGTGCATTCTCTTCTAAAATCTGAGCAAAAGTTCAGTTTCAGGCTGCAGATGATGTTTGCACCACTCAGCATGTTTGGCAGACATGGGACAATGGTGTTCAGTACACAGGGTTGGGGAGTGACGGAATAAATGTAACGAAATTACGTATTTAAAATACAAAATATAAGTAACTGTATTCCACTACAGTTACAATTTAAATCATTGGTAATTAGAATACAGATACATTCAAAAAGTATTTTGATTACTGAAGAGATTCCTTTGTATTTTATTGTCATTTGTTTCATTTAATATTTAGTCCTTTCAGATGGAAAACATTTATCCATATAAATGATGCAACCCAAAGTGCATTTGAACAGCAGTGAAACACTTTTTTATGATGTGTTAAATTCATACCAGCAGACAGAGAAGTAACTTTGAAGTAAGTTTGGAGCAGAAGAAATAGAAATAAACCTTGTGTAAATTGTCAGCTTTACGCTAAGCTAAAATGATATTTCTAGCCATTTTACATGCACATGTTAACAGGCACGATCATATTTTTTATCAAGAAACTTCACGTTGGATAATAATTTCTTTTTTCTAGTAAGACCTTTGATATTAGGGCAAAAATCGTATTCTTGATAATAATTTTTGTATTGTTTTCCTGTAAAAATATAAATAAATCCTTAAAACAAGATCAATTAGATTTATCTTGTTTTAGAAACAACACTGCATAAGATATTTAGGTTTTTCAGAGAATGTATTTTTACTGTACTGGCAGAGTTTTTATAGTCAAAACAAGTGAAAAAATCTACCAGTGCTGAAGAAGTAATCCAAAGTATTTACAATATGTTACTGACCTTGAGTAATCTAATGGAATACGTTACAAATTACATTTTACAGCATGTATTCTGTAATCTGTAGTGGAATACATTTAAAAAATAACCCTTCCAATCCTGTCAGTACATAGATTCAGAATTTGTAATGTAGAATTAAATTTTATCATGGTTGCAGTGATTGGATGATGCTGGCCATTACTTTGATTTAGAATGAATTATGCTAATTTCTGATTGGTTAAATGCTTCAGCACTGGCTATTATTTGTTTGTTTGACAGTGCAAAGAGAGAACACTGAGATACTGTTGCCAAAGTAGAGATTTCCCATTACACATTGTTCCAAAGCAGCTTTACAGGAAATCAGCTGACTTTCAATAACTTGGTATTATTTAAAATGTCACAACTTAGTCCTGCTGTCCACATATGTTGACATCAATTTTTAGGAAAACTATTTATTGTAGGTTTTTTATTTTTTTTATTATTTTTTTTGCATGTTTATTAGGTGCTACTAGTTACAAATCAAAAATGGAAATTGAAAATGCACACAGCTGTCATGCGGGGCTCAGGAGTATATACAGTATATATACTGTATTTTCTGTATATGTGCATTTGTGTCTGTGTGCATTTAATAGTAGGCCGTTTTAAGCTTATATTTTAAATTAATAAAAAAATCTTTGTTATTTTAAATGTAGATTTTAAGCTCAAACTGTTTAATCCTGTATGTTCTTGTTGTGTACCAATTTTAATTCAATTACACATTGATATATCCGTTATTTTTCAACCTTATATTTTTTTTTTTCAGTAGTCCTTTTGAGCTCTTGTGAGAGCAAAGTTGTTTGTTCTTGCTGTGTAAATCATAATTTTATAGTCCTCTCTTGTGCTTTGGAAATGTGTTATAATTATTCATGACTTCAAAGTCTTCTTTTGTGCTTCGTAAATGTGTTTTAATTGATCATTTTTTTATTTTTTATAATAACCTCTTGTGCTGTGTAAATGTGTTTAAATCATCATTTTCATAATGATATAAAGCGGACAAGTAAATGACTCTTGCAAGAAGCGAATCCAACTGTCTCCATGTTGCATGCTGTTTGCTGCAAACGTCATTCATTCACATTCATTTGGGTTTTGTCAAGCTTAAACTAATCCTGGAGTTTGTTAAGCTTTCTTAGTGATACGTAGCATAAGTCTCATAGAATCACATTACTATACATAAATGTTTGCTAAATGACCTTGGAACTGCCATGCTACATGTAAGGAAACACACAATATAAAATTATTAATACCTAATAAAAATATTAAAACGTTAGCAAAGTTATGTGCCATTCTTCCGCAAGAAGACATAGTCCCTGACATAACAGAAAGTTCAAGTTCATGTAGATCAACTACGAGTCATTTTCAAGTCAAGTCATTTTTATTTGGATAGCGCTTTTCACAATACACATTGTGAAAATGATGCTGCAATGTCTGTAATGTCTTACAATCCCCGTTGAGCAGTTTCATTGAAGAACGACATTGAAAATCATGCCCTAAAAGATTAGGCCCCCAGTGAGCAAGCCAAAGACGACAGTAGCAATGAACCCAAAATTCCATAAGATGTTAGTTAATGGAGAGGGAGAGGGAGAGAGAGAGAATGTGAGTGAGAGAGAGAGAGAGAGAGAGAGAGAGAGAGAGAGAGAAAGAAAGAGATAAAGAGAGAGAGTCAAGTCATTTTTATTTGTATAGTGTTTTTCTCAACACACATCGTTTTAAAGCAGCTTTACAAAAAATCATGCATTAAAAAAAAAAAAAAATGTAATATCTATAAAGTCTTAGAGTGATCATTGTGTAGTTTGATTAAATATGATTGTAAAATGAGTATAGAAATTAAATAATTAAATAATAATTGTATTTAGAACCCATGTGAGCAAGCTGAAGGCGACTGTGGCAAGAAACACAAAACTCCATAAAATGTTGGTTAATGGAGAAAAATAACCTTGGGAGAAACCAGGCTCACTGTGGGGCTTAACAACATGATATAATGCCAATATTAGTTATTTGTGTGCAGTGCAAGTCATGGTTTTAAATGTGTAAATTAAGTAAGAGTTAAGGTCCAGTGTTTAAAAACAAAAAAATTATGAACTTTACAATTAATGATTAATGTCTTTGAAGTCCATCCTGGATTAACTGCAGAAGTTTACATAAATGCATTGTCCTTTGTTAGATGGCTGATGAAGGCTTTTGTTGGCAATTAAATGGCAGTCTATGTATTCCACTTCAAGATTGTAGTCCATCAATAGACAAAGGTGATGCAGGCAGAGATAAATGATGAGGTGATTCGCAGTTCAACCTGCAGGGCATTTCGGTGAGGTTCGGTGGGGTCCATCCTAAGTGGCATATGAAGTATTCGATGTCATACAGTTGGAGTTGGCATCAGTTCATCCTCTGAAGTCAAAAAACTGAAGTGATGTCTGGCTAGCACCTGACTGAAATTGTACATATATTCCATTTCTCTGTAGAAATTAACATAGTTGGGAGGACACTACCTTTGCTAGTATTTTAAACATAAAT
Organism: Myxocyprinus asiaticus; assembly: GCF_019703515.2. Taxonomy (NCBI): domain Eukaryota; kingdom Metazoa; phylum Chordata; class Actinopteri; order Cypriniformes; family Catostomidae; genus Myxocyprinus; species Myxocyprinus asiaticus. The sequence continues at coordinate 4,296,058 of NC_059366.1, forward strand.
GGTAGATTTGAAATCGGTCTGTAACTAGCCAATTCTCCAGGATCAAGCTGTGGCTTCTTAATAAGTGGTTTGATAACTGCCATTTTAAAGTTTCTTGGGACATGTCCTAAGGATAGTGAGGAGTTAATAATAACACCTCTTAAGAGCTTAGTTGGTATTGGATCTAACATACATTTTGTGGCTTTTTATTTTTTAAGTTTTGTTAGCTCTTCATGACAGCGAAGGATTGAAGATGCTCGTGAGCAAAATTATGAGACTGTTTTCTGAGGTGCTGTGACAGTTGATTGCATTGTTCCAATTTTATTTCTGATTATTTCAATTTTATCAGTAAAGAAAGTCATGAAGTCATTACTATTGTGCTGCGACGGAATATCTGGTTCAGTCTATGTTTTATTCCTAACCAATTTAGCCACAGTACTGAATAAACACCTAGGATTGTTGTGGTTATTTTTGTGGAGTTTGATAAAATATGCTGACCTGGCAGCTTTCACCACGAAATACCTCTAATCTTGCGCTCCATTTTCTTAGCTTCTCTCTTGAGAGCATGAGTGTGAACATTGTACCATGGTGCAAGGCTTTCTTTAATCGAAGGGGGGCAACACTATCAAGGGTGCTAGAGAAGACTGTATTTGTAATGAGTCAACGGAGGTGAGATCCATGTTCAGCTTTAATAACAATAAACGTAGTAATACAGATAGGCAGGGGTCAGTCACCAGCAACAGTAATAACCAAGGTAGTCCAGAGAGATAGTCAATAAACAGGCAAGAGGTCAGGGCAGGCGGAAGACAATCACAGGTTATATCCAGGTAAACAAGGCAGTAATAGTAGGCAGGCAGCAACGGGTCAAAACAGGGTAAACAGTCCAGGATCATACACAGGAAATACAATAAACTCAGAGAACGCTCAGAAATGTCAGCCAGGGCAAAACAAGACTTCACAATGATAGCGAGTGAGAGTGAGACTTAAATAGCAGAGTAGATGAGGAACAGGTGAGAAGGTAATCAGTGCCAGGTACGGGGATTATGGGAAATGGAGTTCAGAGTGTAAAAGTCAATATTCAGGTGATGGAGCCCTCAGGTGGTGAGTGGGAGGAACTAAAGAGGCGGGATTCGTGACAGAGCCCCCCGCGAATGGCTCCTGAAGCGAGAAGGCTGGCGACGCCGGGGTCTTCCACGAGGTCGAGGGGCCGGTCTAAGCGGATGAGTCCTATGAAACTCTGCAATGAGTGTGGGGTCGAGAATATATTCAGAATTGACCCAGGACCATTCCTCCACACCGTACCCCTCCCAGTCAACGAGGTATTGCAGTGGCCAGCACCTGGAATCCAAGAGATCTCCTACCTGATATGCCTCCTCGCAGTCCATGATGATGGGTGGGGGACCCTGGTCCCCGGCCTCCTCCTCCTCCCCTCTTGGACGAACAGCAGTCTTGAGCAATGAGACATGGAAAGTGGGAGAGATGCAGTAAGTGGGAGGCAAGGCAAGGCAGTATGAAACAGATTTATTTGTCTAAGCACTTTGAAAGGACTAGCGTACCTGGGACTGAGTTTTTTGCAGCCAAGGTAGACCTAAAATTACACAGTAATGAGGTGATGGGATGATATATAGGCGAATAGTTTCAGTATGCAGTGCTCCAACTTGCAGAGTGATATCTTTGGTAGTGTAATGCACATGACCGTCACCAAGCGGGCGTCCGTCTAACGCTGCCACTGCCAAAATGGAGTGACAGAGGTTAAGTGGTATGTTATGAACCCTGGCGAAATCCTCATCAATAAAGTTGCCCGCTGCCCCAGAGTCCAGCATTGCTGTGGTTGAGACAGATCTCCCCGAAAACATTAATATCACAGGCACTTCAACACATGAATTAGGAGGGGTTTAATAAACTACAAAAAAAAAAATAAATAAATAATAATTGCCAGGGTGATCTATATACTGTAGTAAGGGCAAAAGACGACAGAGATTTTTTATTTATATCTGACAGTGTCATATTAAGCATTATTAGTTCAAAAGACTTAAACTTATATCCTGTCCTCTGAGTAACACCAAAAACTTCATTATAAATTGTAGCAACACCTCCTCCTCGACCCTTCAGATGAGGCTCATGTTTATAACAATAACCTGTGGGAGTAGAGAGAGAGAAACTTTGGGAGAAACAAGGCTCAACTGGGGGAGCCAGTTCCCCTCTGGCAATTATCACTGTGTGATATGGGAACTGTTGTTTGCATCATATCATTTAGGCTGTTATTTCATGTATTTCAGCACAGCTGGAATGCTGTACTAGCCAGTCAGCATCCAGAACCAGAATTATCAGTTTTGTAAATATCTGTTATGTAATATGTCCAGACCCTGCTGGAAAAAGAAAGATTAATCAGAATCAGAAAGAGCTGTATTACCAAGTATGCTTCCACATACAAGGGAGTTTTCTTGGTGACAGAAGCTTCCAGTGCACAAACAATACAACAAGCCAGAGATAAAAAATAAATAAATAACAATAAAAAAGCGAATATATATATATATATATATATATATATATATATATATATATATATATATATATATATATATATAGAAATACACAATAAGACAAAAATATACATAGTATGTACAAATACAAATCTGATACTGTGCAAGGGAATGTAATGCAGAAGAGGCTGGGAATGTAAACTAGATGGTTTGCTGGTCTTAGCTGGTCTCCCACCTGGTCATGGTCTGAGGGCTAGTTTAAGAGGGGCTTTGGGCACTTGTCAGCAGATTGAGCTGGTAGACCAGCTAATGCTATCTTAGGCTTACCTGGTTTAAGCTGTTTTTCAGCAGGACACTCAGATGGTTTATATTAGCCTTCAGGATTTCTTGATAATTATATCAGGCTATCGTTCTATCCACAGACGGACAACAGTGAAGCAAAGCAAAACAAACTGTAATGATCGTAGCATACAGCTGTCTGTCGGTTTAGCTGCCAACAGCTTTGACTGATGCGTCAGCTGTGTTTCAAGCTCAGCTGCCAAATGAGTTTTGTTTTGGAAACTGAACTGTCCATGTGCAAGTGTTTACTATGAAAAGAAATCCAAAGCAGTATTGTAGGTGCAGGCAAATCTTAGCATTATAAACTGAATTGGTTTTGAAAGCTTTTGCATCAGTGGGCCACTGAGTGCACAACATGTTTTCTTCCCTATAGCAATTATTCTTAGAAAACAAGAGAAATTGAGATTTCTGAGCTGAGAATCTAAACTACAGCTGTTTTTCTCCCCAAAAGCTCCCTTTGTTAAGAGTTTATGAAGGGGTTCAGAAATGACTAATAATTCATTTACAAATGCAAATATAAATTATTGATATGTGGTTATAAAAACACTGCACACAACACCTGCATTGTAAAAAACCTAAAAAACAAACCCGGTAAATGTATGGCAGCACAGGGTGCCAAACGTTTACCATATTCTGAAATAACATGTTTATTGCAATTTCAAATACTGTGTTAACATTGTAAGTTGAAATGACGTTTAAAATGTAAAATGAAATAACATGTTACAACTAAAAAATGGAATTAGGCTATATGTTTTGTCTGGTCATTAAAAAAAAAAAATTTGAAGACCAATAATAAAAAACATGTTTTGACTGTAAATAGAAATAAGACTGTTAGACCATTCATGTAATTACTGTGCTTTGCCAACAAATACATAAACATTTTTTTTAACCCTGAGTCTGGGTTTACTCCATTTTGCATTTCAAGCTCAATTAGATTAGCTTAATTATTTAAAGACCTAAAAACTTTTGATTTTAGGAGCTTTTAAGCTCAACTGTGGTAACCCCCAAAACTCCAACATTACAGAAACTCCTCTAAATTTCAACATCACGGAACATAAAATACTTACAAATCTCCCCCATAATTCATCTTGCACAAAAACACATAATATATATATATATATATATATATATATACACTGCTTCTACACTTGTTTTTTGGAGCGTCTGGAATCCGCTCCTTAAAAGAGGGGCTCTGTCACGTATTCCCTGTGTTTTTGCTTAGACTTTTATTTTGAAATTCTTGTTTAGTTCCCCATTCCTGTTTCTTGTTAATTTTGTAGTCCTTTGTAGTTTCTTTTCATGATTGGTTTTCCCCTGATTGTTTTCCCCAGGTGTTCCTCGTTTCCTTGTTTGCTCATTTGTATTTAAGCCCTTGTTTCCCCTGGTTTCTTTGTCAGTCTTCACATGTTTGTTTTGTTTTGTTTTGTTTTGGGTTTTGTTTAGTTTTATTCTGAGTACTTTGTTTATTTTTGGTTTCCATTAAAAGCTGCATTTAGATCCTCATTCCTCACCTGCCTCCTCACAGAAAGACTAACCAAGGAATGGATCTAGCGGCTGTCAGAATTCTACTCCTTCAACGAGGGGACCGTCCAGTTGAGGATCATGTCGGTGAGCTTTTAGAGCTGGCAAATGAAGTGTACTATCCAGACCGCTCTCTGGTGGTTTTCTTCCGGGCCGGTCTGAATAGCGCACTGAGGGAACTGATGCCTCCGGCTGATCCTCACTGGGTTCGGCGAATATGTGGAGAAGGCTCTGGAACTTTGCGGTTCCCATTATACAGTGGATTATGGTGGGAACCCCGGGCCAAAACCTTCATCTTCGGCTCCCTTGTAGAAGCCTTCCATGGCCCCTGTCTCGAAGCCTTCCATGGCCCCTGTCTCCAAGTTGTATGATCTGCCACTGATGTCGGTGGTATTTCCATGGAGACCCTACCTCAAAAATTGTCTGCGCCCACACGTGCCACGGCCAACGAGTTGCCAGCCTCATCCGTCCCAGAGCCAGCGTTGCCAACCTCGTCCATCCCAGAGCCAGCATTGCCAACTTCGGCCATCCAGAGAAGGAGGAGGAGAAGAAAAGTTTCTGTTCCCAAGTCTCTTCCCATGTACACGACCACGGAGGTCGTTCCCGAGTCTCCGCCCATGCCCACGACCACGGAGGTCGTTCCCGAGTCTCCGCCCATGCCCACGACCACAGAGGTCGTTCCCGAGTCTCTTCCCATGATCATGACCATGGAGGTCATTTCCCATTCATCCAGGACTCTTTGTCTCGAGTCTTCCACGGCTCCGCCCCCAGAGTCTTCTTCCCCAGCGGCTCCACCCGTTCCCCCAGAGACTATTTCCCCAGCAGCTCCACCCGCTCCCCCAGAGACTCCTCCTACAGCGGCTCCGCCATCTGACCCAGTCCCTGTCCTGCGGCTGCTTCCCAGGCCTCCTGACCCTGTCTCGGCCCTGCAGCCACCTCCCAGGCCTCCTGACCCTGTTCTGATCTGATCTGCTCTGGTCTCCTGGCCGTCCGCCTGATCTGCTCTGGTCTCCCTGGTCTCCTGGCCGTCCGTCTAATCTGCTCTGTTCTCCCTGGTCTCCTGGCCGTCCGCCTGATCTGCTCTGTCTCCCTGGTCTCCTGGCCGCCCGCCTGATCTGCTCTGGTCTACTTGGTCCTCCGAGCCTGCAGCATCGCCCTGGCTCTCCATCTCTCCAGCTCTGCCTTGGTTTCAAGCCTCCCTGACTTTGCGTTGTTCCTCTGCTCCCCTTGTACCCCCCTGAACTACTTGTTTTCCCCCACACCCCATGGACAATTTGTTTTTTTTGTTTTGTTTTTTGGAGCATCTGGAATCTGCTCCTTAAAAGGGGGCTCTGTCACGTATTCCCTGTGTTTTTGCTTAGACTTTTTTTAAGCCCTTGTTTCCCCTGGTTTCTTTGTCAGTCTTCACATGTGTTGTCATGTTCTGTGCCTTTTCCATTAAAAGCTGCATTTTAGTGGTGGTGTAGTGGACTAAAGAACTGAACTGGTAAGCGGAAGGTTGTTGGTTCAATCCCCACAGCCACCACCATTGTGTCCTTGAGCAAGGCACTTAACTCCAGGTTGCTCCAGGGGGATTGTCCCTGTAATCAGGGCACTGTAAGTCGCTTTGGATAAAAGCGTCTGCCAAATGCATAAATGTAATGAATTCTACCTGTTCAACACCAGTTTCATATAGAACAGTAAAGAGAAGACTCAGGGGTGCAGGCCATATGGGAAGAATTGCAAAGAAAAAGCCACTTTTAAAACAGAAAAGGTTCCAAACTTTTGGCTGTGTGTGTGTGTGTATATATATATCAGTATATATTTATGTTGTCCCAACACAAGTGGATTAAGTATACTTGCATTTAACAAAAAAAGTGTATTTCACTGAGTGAAATAGTGTTAATATAATTTTAATGAAGTAAATCGAATGATATCTTTTCTAAACTCCAGATTATTTTTTACACAAAATTATTTGAGTTTCTTGATTATTATAAGTACAGCATAAACTCAATATCTTGTGTCGTAAATGCAGCATCAAATTAAGTAATGTTCATTACATAACTATAAGTAAAATCTGTTTATTTCAATGAGCAATATTTGCGGATTTTTTATTTTTTATTTGGTGTGAATAAATTTATTTTTAGGGAAATGTAACAATTTAAAAATGTGGAATTAATGTAAAATTATACTGTATTTTCTATGCAAAAATAATTAAATTTATTTACAGTGTGCATAATGGTGAGCCATTTTACCTTACTTATAAATGCCTAATAACACTTATTCAACATTGGGAACCTATAAAAATGTACCATAATGTAAAGTGAACATATATGAAGCATTAATGAGTTGCCAACATTAGAAACCTGTACATAAAGTTAAGTATAGTTTAATGGGCATCGGGCTTTATTATATGATGTATGCTGTGAATGAGTGTGAAGAGCTCAAAAGTTTTTTTGCAGAGGACTTTAGGTAACTAGTTAAGTTGGGACAATACTCGGAGTAGCACCTTACTTATGACATCACTTTTGTGAAAATCCAACTGAAAAGCGATTTTTTTTTTTTTTTCAAGAATTGGACACTGCAAATTATCTGTCATGAATGTGGCAAGAAGATTTTCAGTGAAAAATGTCTTACATTTTGGTGTGTTCCTTGCACAAAGCTAAAATAGGACTTCAGAAGTCATATGGCCAGGATTTTCTTCAAATATATCTTTTGTGTTTGGAGGAAAACATAAAATCGTACAGGTTTGGAATAATTTGAGGACAAGCTTTGTTAGATGACTAATTAAAGAGAATCCCAGTCTTGTGTTCTAGATAAAATATTGTGCTGGGAATAGCCTGGGACAAACACACCCTTGCTTGGCTGTGGTGCTGGAAATTTGAGCTGCAAGGAACGGTATGATCCACATTACACTGTGGGCAAGAGAGATTTTACTGGCAAGTAGGAAATGCCTGCTGTGGCCTTTGACTGCTACTGTTTGTTTGTTGGTTTCTCTGTCACTGTGGATACACTACCGGGGTGCAACAAGCTCTTTTGAGCAGTGTCTGCAAGATTTGAGTCTGAGCCCCCATCTGATTCTGTCCAGGGTGTCAAAGTTTGGCTCGTTAGCTTTTAAATTTAGCCACTACTGGTAGATGCCACTACATCATTATCCAGGTACAAAGCATGCTTCTCATGATTCTTCATGAGTGAAATTTAACCAGTGTCCAATATTTTGGGGGGGCCTTAAAAGAAGGGCTCACAATGAATTGACTGAATAATTAAGACTAAAATTACAGTTGCCACAATTAACTAATCATGAAAAAGTGTCAATTATCGCAATCTATGTAGGTCTACTCATGTTGTGTCAAAATTTTCTATAGAATCTTCTAATTTTCTATTTTTTTTTTGGCTGATTTTGAGGGAACATTTGCTGAATTCTGTGGAATGGAACATGGTAAAAATGTCTTAAAGGAGTAGTCCACTCAAAAATGGTAATTCTCAGATCATTAACTTTCCATCTCAGACTCATGTGACTTTCTTTACTCTGCGTGTGTACAGCAATTTGCACATGCGTAAACAGGCTTCTCTCATGGAGGAGCCTAGGAGCCTGCAGATGTCAAGATTTATAGTGAATAAGGGTTACATTTTGGTCTGTTTCTCACCCAAAACCAGTCGTATTGCTTCAGAAGACAGATTAAACCACTCAAGTCGTATGGATTACTTTTATGTTGCCTTTAAGTCCTTTTGGAAACTTGTAAGTTTGGGACCCCATTGACTTGCATTGTATGGACAAAAAAATCTCCATCAAAAAATCTTTGTTTGTGTTCCACAGAAGAAAGTTAAACAAGTTTGAGGCTGCATAACGGTGAGTACATATTGAGAGAATTCTCATTTTTGGGTGAACTATTCCTTTAAATGGAGCTGAGAGTGTTACACTCTTATATTTTTTACTTTAATTATGAAAAACACAAGTGGCGGTGGATGTGTAAATGTCTATGAAGCTTTCAGTGATGTTCTGCATGCGCATATTCAGTCTGGGCCTCCTTGAGCTATGTTAAAAGAAAAACAAATTCTTTTCAGTTACTTGTGTGCTGACTTATATTTACAGTATATTCAACTTTGCAATTACTTTCTTATGAAATTGACTTTTAAAGGAATAGTCCACCAAAAATGAAAACTCTGTCATCATTTACTCTCCTGTCGTTGACAAAAAAAAAACAAAAAAAAAAAAAAAAAAAACAAACACATGCAGAGCACAAAAAGGGAAATTTTAAAGGATGTCATATTCGCTGATATTCTCATATCGGTATCACTTTACAATAAGGTTCTATTTGTTATGTAAGGGATAATGTACAGCCATACGGCTGTTATCGCAAAATAATGATCATGGTCTCGACTCAAAGTGGAGGACTCTTGTATCACCCTGTTGTATCACCCTGAAGGGGTTTATTTTGCAATAACAACCGGCTGACTGTACATTATCCCACTTATTACACAGCTACTTACCAAATAAATAAATATATGGATATGAAATATTGATTTGCATCGAAATTGTGTAATTATATGAGAAGTAATTTATTAGCTTACTTGAAGACATCTCAAAGTGATCCGAGAAGTAAGAAAGATGACTCACAAATCCCGGACGACTGGACTGATACGTCTTAATCCCTGGATGTGCGGTTGTTGCTCAGAAATATTAGACCACTAGATGGTGCCATTGACCAATCAGAATCAAGTATTCCAAAGCGCTGTGTAGTAACATTAATGGATTAGTTAACACAAACTAACAGTAAACAATGATTTTTACAGTATTTATTAGGCTAATCTTGGTTAATGTTAATGGGGTTTATAAGGTTTATGGGGGACCAAAGGACTAATGATCAAACACGATCAAGGGGGACCAACCCAAGCCAAATGATCAAGGAGGAGCACCCCCAAGGCCCGACAAAGAGATATAAGTTTTGCCACCCTAAAGACCAAAATGCCTGCCCAAATATTATATCCTAGTACCACCCTTGGTAGATATTAACATTAAACAATATTAATTAATACTGTCAAAGTATTGTTCACTGTAATTTTTTTTTCATTGCTCCAAAATAGTTCACAATTTTTATTTATTCAGCTAATATTAATCCATCATCATTTGTTTATATTTCTTCAGAAAAGGTACTACAAAATAAAAATTTTATGAAATTTGGTTGATTTGAAATTGACGTAAATCATTGCATGTTCACACTGAACTCAACAAACGTCCAATGAGCTGCTGATGCTGAACATGTTGTTTATATTAACTTAGTGTCTAAAACTGACAATCAGCAAACCGTTTTAGACCTGCCCTTTGCTTCATTGTTATGCCAGTCTATCAGTTATGTCCTATTAGAGCAGGGGTATCCAAACTTTTTCGGTCGGGGGCCAAATGCAGAAAAAATAAGGTTCCGCGAGCCGCATCGCTGTAATAATTTAAAAAATGTCAAGAAACTAGATTGCCACTATGCATAATCTTTATATTGCATGCTTAATATTATGTAAGTTTTAATCATAATTTGTGCTCTATGGTATGCTTGTGTAGGCCCTAAGAGTAAATAAAGGATAAGGTATTTTAATCACAAAGAACTCTTATAATGGAACAATAATGCGTCTTATACAAAATATTATACTCATTTATTCACATTTATATCTTTTTGACATCCATTCAGTGGTACTGCAAAGAACATATAGATCTGCTACTGAGTGTTGGGTGTGACCCATCAGAATAATCAGAATCAGATTACATTTTATCACTTTATGATGTGATGCAAGGAATTTATAGCTATACAATTATAACTTCTGTTCTGTGGTTACTTGCATTACAAATAAGATTTTAATTTGATCAAAATTATTGCACTTCATTTTATTTTGTAGTCATGCAAGTGTTTTAAGTGCTCTCATCTACAGTAGAGTATGTCCTCAAACAAATGGCGCTGGGAAACCCGTGAATCATTTTTCTTGTTTCAACGAAACATCAGAACAACCAATTAATTACAGTATACTTCCCAGAGCTACAGAGGACGTTCTGGAATAGTATGCTCAGTTCGCGCGTCTCTGTGCGCGCTCATTTAACTCTGTTCGTCCGCTTGCACAACAACAGCTCTACTCAGTTGTATGATGTGAGGTGTTGGTACAAGAACAAGTACATGAGTAAAGTATCTAACCTGATGTCAGTCCTTTAATAAATGCATAATTCTTTCTGCGGGGCGTATCATCCTTGGAAATAATTATTCTAATTCCAACCTCCTGTTGAACTCTGCCAGTGGATGAAGCTGGTGATGACACAGAACGCAATAGCAGAGACGATGCATTGTGAATAGCGGCCGCATGTGATAGAGACGTCCAGTGCCCAGAATATGAATTTCATATAATTTCTCCATAATTATATGAAATTATAATTCTGTTCTATTTCTAAAGTCTCTCGCGGGCCGCATCGGAGCAGTCGGAGGGCCGCAAATGGCCCGCAGGCCAGACTTTGGACACCCCTGTATTAGAGTGACGTTCAGTGAATTTGCAACTTAAAATTCAAACAAACAAGGAACTGTGCTCTACACTCACTCTATAATACTTTTTGTGGTAGTTTCTTTCTTTGTTTGGGCCACAAAGCCCTTTGACAAGAAGGTCACGGGTGGTCTTTAAAGTTTATTTTATCCTGCATTCATGACAGAGGGAACGGTTGAATGTCAAAGCTAAAATATAGATCCCACTTGAGGCTGAACATGTATGGATGTAACATTCAGAGGAAAAGAGGCCTTTTAAATGTATAGCACTCTCATATGCTTTAATCACCAATGCTATGTGCAAAAGTCAGCGATTATCATCAGTAAATTAAGCTTGGAGAATTACGTCCCTGTCTCAACATTTATTATCTTTAATGCATAGGAACTTTGTAAATTTGCGGTTCTGTTTGTGTTAAAAATCATTGATTGTTCGTGCATTTGAGTTGACCTACAATTTTCTAACCTGCTTTATTGCATCATGCTAATTCCTGTTATTTTGTTTATCTACTCTAACTAATTCATGGCTAGAGGGTAGAAAATCTCCTGCTAAGCTTAATTAGTGAACCTTTATTATAAAGACACAGCCACCTTTTACCATAAAATTGATGAGAGACACTGCCAGGCAACGATCAGTGCATTATTCTGTATTCAGACGCCCTCATTTAAGACTTCCGATAGTACTGCAAAAATTAAATGCTAAATTATAAGTTAATTCCATTTTCCAGATTTGTTTGATGTGCATGATGCACCTTGTATTCTAAGTGATAAATAATAATTAATGTTGGATTAGAAGACTTCTCCGTGACTGAGTACCTTTGTCTTGTTTTAGACTAACTCAGATAACCTGTTTTGCAAGTGACAGACTGACAGGAAAAATGATAACTAGGGAAATGAAAATAATTCTTTATGTAATCATGCAGAAATTAATGGTGACAGAACTGGCTAACTCCTCAGAAATATTGAGAGTAATTGCCCAATTAAATGTGCCTTAGCGTGGTGGCATTCATTAAGAATGAGGCAGTGCTTGGGAAGTGTTACCATCAAATGCTTGCTGAGGTGCAAGAAGCCCTTGAGTGAAATCACTTTAGTTAAATCATCTCACATATGGCAGTAGACTTGCTGTCACAGATAAACAAAATAAGAAAAATAAAAAAACTTTAGTGGCGAACTCTCAGGGCATGTAAAGCATTCTCTGCTGGTGTAACATGTCTTTAAAATAAATACATAAATATATTTATTTCTCATTATGTGCCTATGTCTTTTTGATTGCTTCCCACTCCTTATTCTGTCCATTTGCAGATTTCGTCAGTATACAAACGAATAGTTTATCCAATTAGATTTTATTTCTTGATGTTTATAAGTCAGTTTGAGCTCCACCCTTAGAGCATCTAGAATTTCCAGTGAATCCTTCAACATTGCAAACAAATAGAAATGTTATGTCAGATTGTATGATTCATCAGCCAAATAAAACAATCCAATAGATTTATTTGTACCTAGTAGCTGTAGTGTTTTAGATAGGGCTGTCAATCGATTCAAATTTTAGAGCACAATTAATTACAGTATATGCCAATTAATTAATAAACAATTACAACAATGAATCAAATATATCAATATTTGCAGAGAAAAGCCCCACAATAAAATAATTAAATATATTATGATTAAGTAAATATAAATAATTATATTCAAATAATTTGAAATATAATATTATATACATATACAGTGTATATATATATATATATATATATATATATATATATATATATATATATATATATATATATATATACAGTTGTGCTCAAAAGTTTGCATACCCTGGCAGAAATTGTGAAATTTTGGCATTGATTTTGAATGATCATGCAAAAAATCTGTCTTTTATTTAAGGATAGTGATCATATGAAGCCATTTATCATCACATAGTTGTATGGCTCCTTTTTAAATCATAATGATAACAAAAATCACCCAAATGGACCTGATCAAAAGTTTACATACCCTTGAATGTTTGGCCTTGTTACAGACACACACAGGTTTAAATGGCAATTAAAGGTTAATTTCCCCACACCTGTGGCTTTTTAAATCGCAATTAGTGCCTGTGTGTCAATGTCAATGAGTTTGTTAGCTCTCACGTGGATGCACTGAGCAGGCTAGATACTGAGCCATGGGGAGCAGAAAAGAACTGTCAAAAGACCTGCATTACAAGATAATGGAAATTTATAAAGATGGAAAAGGATATAAAAAGATATCCAAAGCCTTAAAAATGCCAGTCAGTACTGTTCAATCACTTATTAAGAAGTGGAGAATCCGGGGATCTCTTGATACCAAGCCAAGGTCATGTAGACCAAGAAAGTTTTCATCCACAACTGCCAGAAGAATTGTTCAGGATGCAAAGAAAAACCCACAGGTAACCTCAGGAGAAATACAGGCTGCTCTAGAAAAAGACGGTGTGGTTGTTTCAAGGAGCACAATATGACAATACTTGAACAAAAATGAGCTGCATGGTCAAGTTGCCAGAAAGAAGCCTTTACTGCGCCAATGCCACAAAAAAGCCCGGTTACAATATACCCGACAACACCTTGACAGCTTCTGGCACACTGTAATTTGGAGTGATGAGACCAAAATAGAGCTTTATGGTCACAACCATAAGTGCTATGTTTGGAGAGGGGTCAACAAGGCCTATAGTGAAAAGAATACCATCCCCACTGTGAAGCATGTGGGTGGCTCACTGATGTTTTGGGGGTGTGTGAGCTCTAAAGGCACGGGAAATCTTGTGAAAATTGATGGCAAGATGAATGCAGCATGTTGGCAGATAATTTGCATTCTTCTGCACGAAAGCTGCGCATGGGACGCTCTTGGACTTTCCAGCATGACAATGACCCTAAGCACAAGGCCAAGTTGACCCTCCAGTGGTTACACCAGAAAAAGGCGAAGGTTCTGGAGTGGCCATCACAGTCTCCTGACCATAATATCATCGAGCCACTCTGGGGAGATCTCAAACGTGCGGTTCATGCAAGATGACCAAAGACTTTGCATGACCTGGAGGCATTTTGCCAAGACGAATGGGCAGCTATACCACCTGCAAGAATTTGGGGCCTCATAGACAACTAATACAAAAGACTGCATGCTGTCATTGATGCTAAAGGGGGCAATACACAGTATTAAGAACTAAGGGTATGCAGACTTTTGAACAGGGGTCATTAAATTTTTTTCGTGGTTGCCATGTTTTGTTTTATGATTATGCCATTCTGTTATAAACTACAGTTGAATATGAATCCCATAAGAAATAAAAGAAGTGTGTTTTGCCTGCTCACTCATGTTTTCTTTAAAAATGGTACATACAGTATATGACCAATTCTCCAAGGGTATGCAAACTTTTGAGCACAACTGTGTGTGTGTATATATATATATATATATATATATATATATATATATATAAATTCAGATAATATAAATACTTTACATTATTGTAGTAGATGAGTACAGCATTGATTAGACAATTTAAAAAAATTGGCTTTAGAAGGCACTACTGTATATTGGTTATTTCCATATGAATGAAAATGACCTATGACTGGCCTGCAGTCCACAGCAATCCATTTTGCAATTGAATTCACCTGAGATCCAAGGTACAGGATGTGTCTATGTACACATGCATCAGAGACTTTTGGAACATCTCACTTTGTTTGCGTTGTGTCATAAACACAGCGTTTTAAGGATGCTCTGTTAAGTTAAACATAGTTTAAAACGCACTTTCAAATTTCCGCTCTGTCCAGCTGTGTTTGAATGTAAGAATGCATCCTCATCTTGTGCTGTCTGCTGTCAGAAAGTGTGGTTTGTTGCCTGTACAGCTGGAGGTGTGCTTACTGCCCCTTGCAGTAAGTTTGGAATAATGTCATTGCCTTCTAGTGGGCCATGAGTTACGCAATCACACATTAAGTGACGTATTTAATTAGATAATTAAATGCTTGAGAGATAGATGTTCTGTAGAACTTTTTATATAGGAAAGGATGGCAGATTTTCACTTCAACTAGGCATTGGTAGGTGCTTTTTGGCAAGTTTATGAGATTTCTAATTTGTACAAATAATGCTCCTCACACAAAGCGCAAAGCTTTATTTACATTGAACTATTTATCATCTATACTTTTCAGCATTGAATGGATTACAGGTATGCTTAAAATCAGAAATTCTCTTGCTTTGTCCATTATCTTGGTTGGATTTTAATGGACAGGGAGGGAATTTATATTCTGAAATATTTTTGCATTCCCTCACAATAGTTTTGTGTTCCCTCACAATAGTTTGCATTTCTTCACAGAAAGTTTTACGTCTGCTCGCAGTAGTTTTGTGTTCCCTCACGAAAAGTTTTATTTTCCCTCACAATGGATTGCATTCCCTCACAAAAGTTTGCGTTCCCTCATGAATAATTTTGGGTTCCCTCGCAATACCTTTATCCATCCCTTACAAAAATTAACCATGGTTTTACTACATTAACAATAGTTTAACTATTGTATTAAAACTACAGTATATTAACCACAAAATTTGCCATGGTTTTAATACATGAAATATAGTTAAACTATTATGTATCATGCCCAAGGGTGTCACACTGTCCCCATCACATGTTTTTTTACCAACAGTAAGCATATTTTAACCTTGAAATTCAAAATAAAACCATAGTAATAGTATTGGAAAACAACTTGGTTACATATGTAACCCTGTTTCCCTGAGTAGGGAACGAGACACTGCTTAGAGCTGATGCTTTGTGAAACACGTAGAGTATGTCACAAGGTCTGAAGCCCTTTGCACCTCATAAACACATGAAATTGCATCCACAATCCAATGAGACAGCCTCTTCTTAGTAACTGAAAACATTCTGTTGCGGCCACCAAAACATACAAACAGCGATTTACGCCACTGGCTAGTGCGATCAACCAAGTTTCGTGAAGCCCTAACAGGGCACAGCATCTCTGTGGCCGAGAGCCCAGGCAGTTGCAGGGAAATGGCCTCCATGGCTGCGAGCATTGGAAGCGGCAGAGTAATGGCCTCCATGGCCAAGAGCACTGGGAGTGGCAGAGTAACAGCTTCTGTGGCCAAGAGCGCTGGCAGCGGCAAGGGAACAGCCTCCATGGCCTAGAGCGCTGGCAGCAGCAAGGGAACGGCCTCAGTGTCCGAGAGCGCTGGCAGCGGCAAGGGAACGGCCTCCGTGGCTGAGAGCACTGGCAGCGGTGATGTAGGGGGCATGGTCTCCTGGTCTCCCGAGGCAGAGACCACCGATGTTGAGACCCCCAAATGTGGGACCACCAAGGTAGAGACCACTGGGGCCACCGAAGCTGGGACCACCGAGGTTGAGACCATCGGGACGATCGTAGTTGGGACCACCGAAGTGGAGGCAACTCAAGCTGGCACCACCGAGGTTGGGACCTTTCTCCCTCTTCTCCTCCTCTTAGAGCCCATCGTCTCAGGTGAGAGAGCGCTGGATGGTGCAGAAAGGGGGGGGGGGGGTTGTTACTGTCAAACCCCACAGTGTAGGGGGATAGCATGATCCACAAGGCATAATCAATAAAGTCTACCAAGGGGAGTTCACACTTGCCTCCAGGCAGGCAGGACTTCACAGGCTCGTTGAGTCCAAAACGGTAGATGCCCCAGTTGAGGGCATGGGTGAGCTAGCAGAACTGCTCTGTGTATTGCTCGATGGTATTGCTTTCTTGCCTTAGAGAGAGCAGTTCAATAGCAGCTAGATCCATAGGGTTTCGGTCGGTTGATCTGTAATGTTCTGAGATTGATGAGAGGAGAAGTGTGGATCTAAGTGCAGCCTTTTAATAAAGAAACTCAAAACACAAACATAAACAAAAATCACTGGAAACAAGGAATCAAAATAAATGAGAATACAAATACTACAGCCTGGAAAGGAAAACAACTGACCAAGAATACCGGAAAACCAAGGGATAAATACACTAGGGATATATGAGAAAACGAGGAAAACCTGGAACTAAATAACCACAGGAACCAATGAACAAGACAATGAAAAGGACTACAAAACCCATAATAAAACACAAGACAAGAGAACAACAATAAACACACATGGTGATGACCGGGGGGTGTTCTTCTCTTTAAAGTTGGGTAGTGTAGAATGTGAAAAGGAAATGACAAGAAAACAACAGCCAGTGATTATTTCAGTGCACTGTTTGCTAAGATAAACATCACCATTATTATTACTCATACTTACTGTTAGGGATATAAACAAACTTTGTTTTAGTATGTTTGTGCTTTTAACTCAAATGGTGTGGTTTGTTAAGGAGAGGTGTGCTATTATACTGTAAGTGATCAGACAATTTTCCCCAGAACAATAACATGATGTAAAAAAAATCCCATAGATTTACACTAAAGGAGGAAACCGAACCTTAAATATACATACTCAGCTGGTCGGGATATGTCAACTGAGTCACCATTTTGGAACGTTCAACAAGTTGAATGTAAGTAAATAGAGGACATGCAGCAGAGCGCTGCATAAGGTGCTATAGTGTGGAGAGTTCATCATATAAAAAAATGTATTGGCTGCCTGATGTTAATATTTAATATGGTTTCCATTATATATTAATTTGTAGAGAACTTTATTTGGAGTTTGCTAAACAAAACAAAACAAACAAACAAACAACAAAATGCTGTTTTTGGAGAGAACTCACAGGAATGTTGATATCTGTGGTTGTATTTCTCAGAAATCAAAAGATTGGCTTACTTGATGTAAATTATGAATACTGCACTTTCATTATCTGTATAATACTGAACACTGCAATTATTTATTATCTCAGTTTAATTAATAATTTAATGTAATAGTTTAATAGTGTTTTGGTTTAAAATATATTTAGAACTTATGATGTGTATGATAAGTGCAATATGATTTAATAACATTTATATGATTTGAATAAACAAATACATGTATATGGATGTTTTTGGAGCTAGATTCATTTATGATTATGACCTATCCATCCTGTCATGTTTATGATCACTAGTCCTGCCACATTCATTTGAAGCTTAAATCATCAGGCACTGCTCTGACGATCAACCTTTTTTTTTTTTATTTTTTTTTATATATATATATATATATATATATATATATATATATATATATATATATATATATATATATATAAAAGCCTTTTACCCTTTTAGCCCTTTACTGTTTAATGAGGATTTTTTATCTTGTGAAAATTAGCTTGAAAAGACTTCAGACTGTTGCTGACTGCATCTGTCAAAGTACTTTCATGTGTTTACGAATAGCTCTCAACCTTTCCAATATTGTGGTCCAACAGCTGCTAATGCAGGATCTATGTATGTATATCTATGACCCTAACCACATCTAGAGACCAGAATATCACAGCAACTTTGAGATAGGCTATTTTGATTTGAAAAACTACCTAGCAATGCCCTACCAACCCAGAACACTCTAACAACCGCAGAGCAACACACGAGAAACCAACCACAACTAGCAAACGCATGACCACACGCTAACAAAACCCACAGAACACCTAAGTAACTGCACAAAAATTCCATACCAACCAGCCAGAACACCCTAGCGACCACATAGCAACATATAAAAAAACCTTAGCAATACCACTCACAATAACTTAGCAACACAAAGCAAAAACATGCAGAGCAGCTTAGCAACTGCATAGCAACGCCAAAGAAACACCCAAAGAACCCTAGCAACTGTAAAGCAACAACCACTCAGAACACCCTAGCATCATGACAGCAGGTTTTGGATGAGCAAGCACCACTCACCATGTTTTTTTCTACAGAAAATGTAAAAAGCTATGTATACAGTATATACTGTGTATTTTATTTTCATTTGTAGTTCATAAAAGATTTGCTGAAATAGACTAGTTTTGACATCTGCTACTGCCTGCACATAATCAGGAACATTTCAGTTCTCTGTCAGAAGAGCAAGGCAACAATCGTTAATTGTGAGATTTTAAATGAAAGTAGGAAAGGGCAGTCCCACCTCCTACAATTATACACATGAATAGAGCCTCTGTTTCTACAGCATTCCAATGAATATACAACAGCCTTAAAGTACACAATATTATTTTCAATTCATTTCATGTCAACGGCGGTGCTAAAGTCAGCAGAATGTTCAACATTCCTCTTAAAATCTATATTCTGACATAATTTATAAGGTTGCTTACAGTTTCTTTCTGTAATTGTTTTTTTTTTTTTTTCAGGAAAATTGTAGTACAAAACTGTAGCCTAGGGGATGTCTAATTTTTATTGGAATGCATATAGCTGAACAAAAGTGCTGTGTGAGGCACTCTTCACTCATTTATATTTTGTATCAAATGATGCATCAAAATATTTTGGCACTATAAGCAAGACGAGCACATATTCCATCCCGATGCAGTTTTCTGTTGACTATATATGCTGAACCACTTCTGCTGTATAAAAGAAAAGCATGATTGCAAAGTGTTACGAAAAGCTTTAGCATGATTTTATAATCACATCCCTTGATTTGTGTCTCAGACTGAAGACGTTTTAAATGTTTTCTTAACATTCAATGCTCTAATCAGACTACATGTGAATGACACATTACTGATCATTTGGATACGGCACTCGTTTTGAATCTGGCAGAGACTTGATGGCTCTTTGTTGTTTTCATTTGCATGTGCTCAAAGCTGCTCCTCTAAGTGTACTGAAACCACTTTAATTATATGATTTGACAGGTCACCACTGTCTTCGCAACCAAGCTCAAGTCTTTCACCTTTGTACCTCTGCTGAAAAGACTGCCTAATGAGAACAGGGTTACGGTAAACTGGAAAAAGGCACTTCAGACAAGCTGGCCAAACAAGGTGAGGTCTATACCCAAAACATCCAGCTCAGTATGGTTCTTGTTATGCCATATGTCACACAGTAAGCAGGAAAAGAACATGCAACCAGATATAAAAGCTATTATTATTATTAAATAACCCTTATGTTGTTCCAAAACCATATGCTTTTATTTTCCAAAAGAAGAAATTTTGAAGAATCTTTACACAGTTTTTTCAATGCAATAAAAGTTCATGGCCATAGCTGTCCAGCTAAAAAAAAAAACACAAAAGTAGTCCATATGACTCATGCACTATACTTCAAGTTTTCTAAAACCTCCTTTTCTGCCAAAACTCTCAAATCTCCTTCGCATTTTCATTCAGATTCAAAAATGGCATGTTTATCGCAAGCCCTTTCAACATTTAATCATGTGCAGGATATGAATTATCAATATCTACAATTAAGTATTTCACTAGTTAAAATGCACATTCTTGATATCAGTAAACACATTTGCACTAGTAAAAATGCTGAAATACCTATTTTTGATATCTACAATTTAATTTCAACTAGTAAAAACATAATTGCTAATGTCTGTAATGACATTTTCACTAGTAAAATTTCACAATGATCTGTCATTCAATCCTATTCAAAACGCAATCAGAGACATCTAAAATTTCTTACTGGTTGAAAATCCAGTTTCACATGACACCAATGTACTACTCACTATAAAAACTTTTATATACATTTTTGTAATATTTTATATCAATAATTACATTTTTAGAAGTGCAAATGTCCATTCCTTATATCAACGTTTGTATTACATCCAGTAAAAACAAAAAAAAAACAAAAAACAAAAAATGACATGCCATTTTGAATATGCAAAATGGAGAATGAGATTTGAGAGCTGCAGCTCCAGGAGAATTTTCGGCATATAACAACTTAAATTTTTTGTCTGATCCTCACACAAAGCTGTCCTATGTCTTCAGAAGACTCGGAATATAGCAGAGAAGTCATATGGACTACTTTTATGGTGTTTTTGACAGTCTTGGTCACAGTAAACTGTCGTTGTATGGAAAGAGCTGCATGAAGATTATGGGTTTGGTTTTGGGTATGGGTTTGGAGCCTATGAGGGTAAGTAAATAATGACAGAATTTTCATTTTCGGATGAACTATTCATTTCAATCTCAAATACCACTCAAACATGTCAGATGGATTGAGATTTCAGTGATTGTGGGTGATGTTCTACTTAGACTCCCTTGGCAGAGGAAATTACATGTTTCTCGCATGCGAAAGGCATTTGCTGAAGGGCTTACACAATCTGGGTGGGTCATGTGCTCTTGCATGTGAGTGATACATGAGGGACATGGTCTTCTGGTAAAAAGATATGCAGGCTGGAACAGGATGCACAGGCACATATGAATGCATTCACTCACTCTATCATATTCTCAAAATGCCCAGGAGCTGGAAATAGCCATTCGTGGCTGAGGCTCACTTTAGGACAGCTGCCGTATCAGATTTGGTGTCGCTTAGTAACATTTCCTGTTTCAATGTTAGACACGAGAGCCAGGGGACTCTGAAGACATAATGGCCGATGAGAGGGTTTACAAGGCTGAGGTTATTTACATCCAAGACCCAGAGGAGGGCAAGACTGGAGAAACCTTCAAGAACACCACTCAAAGTGAGGTGAGTGTTTTGGTTTACTCTGTCCGTACAAACCCAAATTCGTAGCCAAATAATATTTTCTGTCAATTTGCTGCTGAACTTTCTTTATGTGTTTCATAACTACATATAATAGTTATATTGTGAAAAAAATATTGTAGACAAAATTATGCTAGAAAGTTATTAAAGCAATACTTTTTTAAGAAGTAATTTAGAGATGGACTGTTTGTAGAGTACAAGCAAAAGAAATCAAGACTCAGTCATCATTTAATTATTCAAGTTGCTATGCAATGACTTCTTTATATCTTTTAACTTGCTCGATTGGCAGACATCATGATAATGAGTATGTTGATCACCCACAGCTGTTCCCTGTTGTGATCAAAGTTATTTGCGGTCCCCTATTAACAAAAAACACATTAGGCAGCTCTAACAAAGTATTTGATGGATAGGAACTCTTAATGTGTGTAATTTCTGCACCACAAGAGGCACCAAACAGACTGCAAACATAATGACTGTTTTCAGACAAGTTTTAAACATTTCCCTCATCTGCCATGCAAACAGGCCCAGCTCAAGCCAGCATCAAACAATTCCATTTGTTTCACCTTTCAGATGTGTTTTGAGGGTGTAAGAAGAATTAAGTTAGTAAAATCAAGCAGAAATAGTGCAAATTCAATTTCTAAAAGCACAACTGGACCCACCTCTCCAAACTTCTAATTGGTCAACGGACGCCAATGTCAGAGTGTGCTGCAAAAGTTACAATTTTCTTAACTGTTGGTCCCATAATGAAGGGTCATTTTTGCAAACCCTTGCGTTTTTCATTTACACCCTTGCCATGCACCATCCCAATTGGAATCATTTGCATCATCCTTTGATACAACGTAAACTCTAATGTTTAGGTTCCATTACAGCAAAGAGTTAGACTACAGTGAATGGGTTCATTAGCCGAGTCATTTCGGAATCAAAGGTGAATACAGTGAATTGGATTTCCAAAAATACAACTGGACACCTCTCTAAAAATTTCTACAATTTTGGTCACATAATGGAGCATCACTTTTGGAAACCATTGTTCCTTTCCTCTATGTCCTTGCCATGCACCTTCCCCATTGAAATCAATGGATTCACAATGTTCTCTGGCACAGTGAAAACTCTAGTGTGTAGACATTGATTCCAATCAATGCTGTGACATGCGTGTAGCTCATTAATTACTCCAATGAGGTCTGTTTATGCTTCTTTAATTTTTTTGCTTTCTCAGATTCAGTCAACTGACAACTTAATGCCTAACCCACACACCACCCTAGTTGGGCCTCACACAGAATTTGGCAGCATAACCCCCAAGTCAAGCCCTGCCACCATGGAAACCATTGATAACAAACACCTTGGCATTCCTCATCTAAGCTTTCACAACACTTCAGCGGTTGCTGAGGTCAGCTTGCGTCTGTTTTTAAATAGCACATCCCAGAGAGATGAGGTCCTGAGCCCTGCTAACTCGATGGATTTCATCACCTCCTCAGCATCCTCTAAGGAGTCTATCCTCTCGGAGGGCTGGGACAAGGACAGGAGCTGGCCAGCACTCCACATGTTGTCACCCAATGGTTCTCCTGTCCCCCTTAGTCGCACAGTCTCCCCGTGCTCTTCCATAAGATCAGGGTCCTTCACGCCCTCAGTTGTGCGAATTAAGAGGCACGCCTTGGCTCCTGGCTCCAGTTTGATGTCGTCTGCTTGTGGAACACCATGCTGTGGCAGTCGAGCGACCTCACCTTGTCCCCTCTCTCCACATGCCCGACACAGGCCCCCACCAACCCAGCTCTCCCTGCTAACAGCCATCCTCAGGAAAGGACGTCTACCAGTTCTGTCTTCTACTTTACAAAGACACTACACCCCATGCTGGCCCATCAGTCCAATTAGCATGTCCTCCTGTTTAGCTTGTTCAGCTGCCTCTGCCATTGCACCCATGAACATGTCCAAAGCAAAGTCTTGTTCCTCCATAGATAGACCCAGTAGTGAGCCTTGCCAGAATTCTAAGCCACAACCTCTGAAACCAGACCATAGTTCTCTGTCAATGTCATCATTTTCTAAGGCACCCAAAGAAATCCCACTGCAACCACCTAAAAGACTAGACTCTTGGCTACATGTCACCAGTAGTAGCATCATCTTGCCTACAAAAGACAGCCCTTTGACTTCACCAAGCTTACTAACAGTCAAGGCTGCCCCTACTCACCTTTCCATATCAGATCACAAGGACAACCATTTGCCTACAGTTCCTAGCCCCCTTTCGTGTACCTACTTCTCCCACTTGAGGTCCTTGTCTCCTAAATCGAGCTCTCTGTCCTGTTGCAGCCCTGAGACTACATCAGTGTCAGGTGATCACACTGTTTCTATGGATCCAAACAATTCTTTTGCAACCTTAAAGCTTTATGATGAACCAAAATCAGAAAACGGTTCCTTAGAACTAAAACAGGGTCAGAAGACATCTGATCTCTCTGCTGAGCCATCTCTGAAACATACAGGAAGGTCTTCTGACAATTTAAGCTCCTTGATACCAAAACCCGCACAGAATTCATATAAATCCTACTGCCCTACTCTGAAATGCACAGTATCATCATGTGATAACTCCACATCACCAGTTTTAAACCACACAGAGAACAGACCAGGTACTCTCCTCCAAAATGGCAGCAAAATTGATGTCGAAAGAGTGCACCTGTCTCCCTCTCCCAGACCCCTGGGTCTCACCCATCTGTCCTTTACACCTCCAGCCTCTTCTGCTTGTCCCTCAGTCTACCCAAACTCCCGGTCTTCCACCCCAGAGCGCTGCACTCTTTCTCCCTCCCCAGCGGCCCTGAGCCGCCAGCTCTCCCCATCACCCTCATACTCCCTCAGTTCATCACCCTCTCCGTCCCTCTGGGGCAGCACACCAGACTGCGCAGACAGGAACGATAAAAATAGAAAGGTACAGTGCATGCCTTTTTGTTGTTACATGCACGCTACTTGCATGCCCTTCCGCAGTGAAAGCAATGGCATTAATTCTGTGATTGGCATGCATTCCTTATCTCGGCCTTCAACATTACTGGGAAACATGAAAATGCACAACACTCATGCAAGAGAAGTATATTTTTGGAAAAGGTAAATTGGCATTTTGCATGTTTTGCATTCGTTTGCAATCTTGGGTAGGTGGATATGTGCATGGTAGGGCTGTGCAGTATGACAGTATATAGCATGCATTTTGCTATACTGTTTATACAGTGGTAGATATATTTTTATGGCTTTCAATGGGTAGGATTGCTTTATGTGCAGTCTCAAATTAACACAGTAATATAGAATTCAATGTTGGCTATTTTACAATGGCTTTGAACGGGTCTCATCCTGAATTTACAGTCAAATCTGACACAAGTACATCAGTTTTTCAAAATTTGAAGCAGTTTTTACACTATAATGCCAGACTTATTATTCTTTTGTCATGAATAATTGTATCTTTTGGTTTGTGCTGATCAAGTTTCAATTAAAAAGAGAATATAATCAAATAAGAAAAATTTTTAAATTGTAAAGTATTTAATTAACTGGATTATCCACAAACAGATACCACATGGTTATTTAAATATATAAACTATTTTTCTTGAACTTTCAGGTAAAACAAAAAACAATATTGTGAAATACTGTGACCATAATTAAGAATTACTCATATTGCCCACCCCTAGTACATGGTACAGCTGTAGATTGAGTTAATTCTGCTTTTTAACTATATTGAATTGACTTTTCAACCATTCTTTCCTAATATAGACACACAAGATCAAATCTACCTACAAAGCCATCGCTGCTATTCCTACAAATACACTACTCCAGGAGCAGCAGGTGAGCTGCTTTATCTAATTACTGTAATGAAAGCTCTTATTTAACTTACAATCTTAGATCTCATTCACTCCATCAATATCAGCCATTATATTGCTGTTGTTCTGTAGATTCCATGCAATTCTATAGTCACAAAAGAGGGTCATATGATGCTAATGGAAGGAGGTAAAACTGAATCATTGATTATTTTTTCTGTTGATGGACAGCAGAATGGAATTGTTCGTAATTGGTTTTTTTCAAAAGAAATCTCAACAGGGCAAGGAGAATGAGTCATCCACATTGCATGCTTCATTAGACATTAGAAGAGGTTTAAACATATTGGACAGGGTCAATCCGTAGTGAAAAAAATAAGGCTAAGATTCAAACAGGCTAAAACCTTCAGGATTTAGTAGCTCTTTCCAAAAAAAAAAAAACCCTACTATCCAATTGTTAAGGTTATGCCTTAATAGCATGTATCATTAAAAAAATTTAAGCTTAATCTACATCTGTAATTTTCTTTTTGCTGAAGGCCATAGATGATGAGGTCAACAAGAAAGAGGCATTGGTTAACCCTGCGGACAACTATACGTGGGAGGACCCACATTCAAAGGTAGAATGAAAGCACAGCATCTGATCTTTTAAATGAAAATGTACAATGTTATTTTGGTGTTCTCTCTGTGCAGATGTGCTCACCCGCACAGCTTCGTCAGCAATCTGCTGAACTTTATGCCGCCATCGATGAAGTCCTGGAGGGCCCGATCAAAAGAGTGAGCTGTAACACACTCAGCTCAAAGCAGAACCCCAGTGGCCCCAAAACTTTTTTGGACACTTAAGCCAAACTTAAAAATGCCATTGAATTATATAACAAAATATCAAAGAAAGTGGCATTTTTTAAAAGAAAGATAACTCAAGAAGAGTTAATATATATATATATATATATATATATATATATATATATATATATATATATATATATATATATAAGCCTTTCACCAAAATAAGTTTTAAATGATAAAACAACATTCACAAATGTACAAAATGTATAATGTACAAAATGATACTATGTTGTTAAGTGTTGAGCTACACCTGTGGTTACTCTGCTAGGAAATGACTCTTGTGTGAACTTGGGATTTACTGATGCTGCCTTCATGTGACATCAGACATTTTCGTAAATATGAGTTTCCTACTTGAAAGTTGCACATGAACACCCCATCAAGACGTAATTATGATTGGAAACTTGAAGATCATTTAAATTCCCAACTTTTCAAGTTGGGACGAGACATAAACTTTCAACATAACAGAGGATAGTACGGTTTCGGTAGTGACTGATATGTTTTATTCATTTTTCTAAATGTAGCTACCTTGTTTTTACTTGCCGTTTCGGTCATAAACATTTACGTATATCAGAAATCAGTAACCATCTGATGCATTTTGTACATTTTTACTCAGAGAAAATTGCATGTATTTGACTGTTATAGTCTCTGAGTTCGTGGGCAATGGAGGAGTCAGAAGACAGCAAACAGTCAATGTGAGTATTTTTATTACTCTTTCAGCGTCACACAAAGTTCAAACAAAAAGGGCTCTTGGTGGCCAAAATACACTCAAACGAGTCGTTGGGGCTTCACACTATAAAGGCACATGCAGCCAGCTTTCTCTGTGGTCACTCTCTCCCGCACTGATGCATTGGCGTGCCTTTTCAGGTCTCCCTCTGCCATCACTATAATTAGAGACAGTTTAGTATAATTATACAGAGAGTATAATTGTGTACTCACAACCCAGGTGACAAGCCTTACCGCTCTCCCTCTCCTGCAGATGACACATGACCACGCCCCCCCATGCCACACTAACCAAAATCCCATTATTGTCAGCAAGTTGACTAACGTGTATTACGGTGTCATAATAAGAGTGCCCCAAGAAATATGCAAGAATGATCCTGCCGTCCTCCATGTTGCCTGTTTTCTCCTACAACAAAGCACTAGAATGTGATGCATTCATAATTCACATTCATAATAGCTTCAGAAGTGGGAAGTAAATTAATTGCGATAACACTTAAAGGTGACAGGACTTCATTTATCCAGTAAAAAATCAAGATGACACCAGTTACTGGGAGAGTCGCTTGGCGCCATGCGGGAGTCGGACATTTGAATGGCGAGCTTATTTTTGTGTCTTAACTGGTAAGATTCGATATGCCCTGCTACATAACTGTCCTAAGAAGTCAACATGTCAAACAATTCAAAATCCTCGGGGTCTTGAGATATTAAAAGACACCTACATGCTCAAGCTCATACCCCAGACAGGGCTGCAGACCAGGGACACGGTTTGGACGGTGCGGCGGGAGAAATTCAACGGCAACTGTCCAGCATGTCGGTGATGCTGATGAAGGTCGTAGTGAACCTGGAGGATCTTGCTGTAATACGTTGATCAATTACGGCCATGGAGGCGAAATTCTCTGAGTTAGTTACAAGAATCGGGGACGTCGAGAAATGAATCGATTATCTGGAGTCATTGGAGAGGGAATAAGCTACTAACCCGCTGGCTACCAAGGCAGATTTGCAGTGCGTTTGGGAAAAGTCGGAAGACCGTGAGAATCGTAATTGGCAAAACAACGTCTGAATTGTTGGAATTCCTAAAGCATGAGGAAGGCTGAGATATGGTGAAATTCCTAGACGAGCTCTTCCCAAGTCTGCTCGACATAACAGGCCATAAGCTGGAAATCAAGCGAGCTAACAGGGTCCCGGCTCGGAGATCTCGGGAGGAGACAGGCCCCGATCAATTCTGGCCAAATTTCTGAGATCATCCGATAAAGATCTTGTGTTATGCGAGGCAAGAATTAAAGGAAGGCTTTCTTGGAAGAACCACAGCATTTTCTTGTTCCCAGACTTTGCGAATTTGACAAGAGAGAAACGTGATCAATTCAAGGAATGCAATAAACTCTTACATAAATGGAAGGTTGCTTTTGCACTGATGATTCCGGCTAAATTGAGAATAGATACTAAGGATGGCTGCAAAATATTTACATGCCCACAGCAAGTGATATCATTCATAGAGACAATGGGGTGAGTAAGCCATTTGGTGATTTTCATGTTGCTCCCAAGTGAGCTTGACTCGTTGAACATACATTTGGCTGTCTGAGGAAGCTGGGTGCCTTTTTGTTTCTTTTTGCGTTGGTTCCACCTAGCGGCTGGAGTTTGTTTTGTGGAATAACACTCCTTCAAGAAACTTTTGCATCGACGGAATGCAAGAAAGTCTTACATCAACGGAAGGTCGCTTTTGCACTGATGTTCCCAACCAAATTGAGAATAGATACTAAGTATGGCCGCAAAATATTTACATGCCCACAACAAATAATGTCTTTCATAAAATCAATGGACTGAGGAAGTCATGGTGTGTTTCTCACATTGCCCCCAAGTGAGATTGACTTACTGAACATATACTTGACCGTCCGAGGAAATGGGACGCCTGTTTTTTTTTCTTTTTGTGCTGGTTCCACCTAGTGGCTGGAGTTTGTTTTGTGGAATAACACTCCTTCGGGATGGTTGTGGATGAATCTGTGTGTGCCTTGTGTTTATGCCTGGAGTTTGTTTTGTGGAGTATTTTTTGCATGAAATTGGAAGGATTTGGTCATCTGCTGCACTTATGAACAGCTGGCTCACTAAACATTCCTTTGACTGCCCGAGGAAACTGAACGTTATTTTTTTTTTCGTGCTGGCTCTGCTAGTGGTTGGAGCTTGTTTTGTGGAGGAACACACCTTCGGGACAGTTTTCTGAATGAATCTACATGTTCTTTGTGTTTATTCTGCCTATTGGCTGGAGTTTGTTTTATAGATTATTTTCTGTTATGTAATTATATCTCACAAAATTTGTATAGAAACACCGGACTTGAGCAATCCGATGGCAAAGTTGTCGCGGGGGCTCTCGTAGGTGTGCATGGACTGTTTGAGTTTAGAGGGATGGACGGCAGTTGGTGCTGTCATGCACAGGGTTAATGTGCACATTCTTCTTTTTTCTGTTTTTTTTTTTTTTGTTCTGGGGAAAGTTCGGGGTCTGACTGTTACACTAATATTGGAATGTGGTCTTTATAATATTATTTTTGACACACAATCTATTTTTTCTCATATGTCAAAATGTCAAATGTTAATATGAGTTGATTATTTCTCTCCACATGGAATGTGAATGGGTTGGGGCACCCCATAAGAAGAAGAAAGGTTATTTCTTTTCTTAAACGAAAGAAATTTGATATAGTGTTTCTTCAAGAAACGCATCTTTCCCCGCAGGAAGCTGAAAGATTTGGGAAGATATGGGGTGGACATGTTTTCTTTAGTGCTGGCTCGAGTAAGATCAGGGGAGTCATTACATTGATAAGTAAACATCTACAATTCAAATGTCTCAAACAGATTAAAGATAAATTAGGAAGAGTCATTATTGTTCTAGCAGAAATTCAGGGGCAAAGGTTGATTTTGGCTTATATTTACGCACCTAGTGCTGATGATCAGGGCTATTTTATAGATCTTGAAGGGATGTTGCAAGCCGCTGGCAACCCTCATGATATAATATTGGGAGGAGACTTTAATCTTTTTATGGATTCAGTCCTTGATCATAGTGAAGCAAAAGCGTGTAAGCCCCCTTGAGCAACAGTGACGCTTCACAGGATGTGTAAAAATCTTGGTCTTACAGATATTTGGAGACTTTTGAACCCATCTGGTAGGGACTATAATTTTTTTTCATCAGTCCCTAAGATTTATTCTTAGAATAGATTTTTTTTTAAATATCTAAGTCCCTCATTTCATCTGTTCATGACTGCTCAATTGGAAACATTTTAGTCTCAGATCATGCCCTGGTGAGTTTAGAGGTGTTGCCACATATGGAGAAAAATAAATCATATAGTTGGTGCTTTAATGTATCCCTTTTGCAAAATCCTGATTTCCAACAAATGTTAAAGGCTGAAATCAATGTTTATATGGAGACCAACTGGTCTTCAGTATCCTCTGTGGGCATGGTTTGGGAGGCACTTAAGGTGGTTCTTAGGGGTCGGATTATACAGTATGCCTCATTCATCAAAAATCCAAAGAATGAGAACTCGTGGATTTGGAAGGGAATATTAAAAGTGCTGAGGCAGAGCTGAAGTGCGGAATGTCATCTGATGGCCTCAGAGAATTTACCTGATTGAAATACAGATACAGTTGCAATAGAAATTATTCAACCCCCCCAAGACAGAAAGGATTTACAAAGGTAAACTTTTCTGATGACCCAAAATTTTTAAACTTTACATCTATATCAGTTGAGTGACACATTCAAAGTCATAGTGTGAATATATAACCTAATATTTGTAAATAGCAGGATTTTTTTTTAAATACAGCCATGTCATAATTATTCAATCCCTATTGCATGTAGCTGTTCCTTAAATATGTAAGGCTACACAAGTAATTGTTTTAAAACAAAATTAAGTCATCAATCTGCAATGGCACTTATTTAAGTTTTAAAATGTAAGTTTAGCATTGTAAGCAAAAATGTAGTTCTATACAAAAAATGCAATTAAAAATAAACTGTCTCAAAAGCTAATAGAGGAAATTATTTCATTACACAAGAAAGGTCATGGTTAAAAGTACATTTCCAAGGCACTTCAATTTCCAATAGACAAAGTTGGCAGCACCATTCATACATTTTTTAAATATGGTACAACAGCAACCTTCTTGGGGTGTGGAAGAAAGCAAAACTTCACCAAGGGAAATGTTGACTTGAATATTCAAGAAGTAATAGGAAAGAAGTAGGAAAGACCTGTGGAGTCCTGCAAGAAGATTTTATAGACGTATGACACTAACTTGAAAATGAGGTTTAGACCCATGGGTCAGCAGTACATCTGGAGTAAGATGACAAGGTGATGACAAGAATGACACCATCCCCTCAGTCAAGCATGGAGGTGGGTCAGTCCTGTTATGGGGGTGTTTTGTGGCTGAAGGAAATGGCTATCCTGACTATGTGACTGACACCATGGATTCTTTCAGGAATCAGGCCATTTTGGCATGAAAAATGTGATGCCTTCAGTGTGTAAATTGAAGCTCGGTGATCACTGGACTTTCCAGCAAGACAATAACACCAAGGATACATCCAAGTTGTCCAAAATCTGGTTCAGAGATAGGTTGTGGAATGTCCTTAAATGGCCCTTTCAGTCCATCATTAAAATCCCATTGCAAACTTTTGTTGGGATTTCAAGGAAGCAGTGGCAGCACAGAAACCAAAGAATGTCAATGAGCTGGAAGCTTTTGCTCATGAGAAATGTGTAATAATTCTAATAGAGAGGTGTCCGAAGCCTGAGAACACTTACTTGAAACATTTATTTGCTGTTATTAAGGATAAAGGATGCTCCACAAATTATTGACTTTGGGGGTTGAATATTTTCAATATCATTGACATGACATTTGTGGAGAGAATTAGTTATTTTTTATTTTAAAATTTGGGTAAACTGAACTCTTTGTTCTCAAAATCACTCAAATGTGTATTATAAACTTACTTTGACTGTTTATTGAGGTTTTAGTTGGTGTGTTTTAATTCACATCACCAGAATGTATTGCTGGTCAGGGGGGTTGAATAATTTTGATTGCAACTGTATAATACTATTTTGTCACGGAAGGTGGATTTTTGGTTATTCAGGACAAGACGGTCATATTTTGAGTTGGGGGACAAAAAAGCTTTTGGGTAGATATATAAAGCAGAGAGAGTCTTTTTCTACCATTCCCTCAGTGAAATCTGCTGGTGGTGGAATTTTTACCTCAGCCATTGATATTAATAATGCTTTTAAAGAATTCTATCTTGATCTCTATAGTTCCACGTCTTTGTCTACTGATGAAGATATTAGAAATTTTGTGGAACCATTAGAACTCCCTAAACTGACGACTGAGCAAATAAATTCTCTTGATTCTGAGATAACCTTGGAGGAGCTTGCCGAGGTATTTAAGGCCTTGCCCACATGCAAAGCTCCCAGGCCAGATCTTATGCTACAGAATTGGCTCCACTTTTATTAGAAGTTTATATGGAATCATTAAAGAATGGAAAGCTTCCGCCAACCATGACACAAGCCAGGATCAGTCTAAATTTTAAAAAGGACAAAGATTCAAACATGTGTAAGAGTTACCATACAATTTCCCTGATCCAGCTGGACGTTAAAATATTGTCAAAAATGTATTTTTCTAACTGAGTAAGTAAAGTTATGACATCTCTTATACATATAGATCAGGTGGGGTTTATTCGGGGCCGCAGCTCTTCTGATAACATCAGGCGTCTCGTCAATATCATGTGGTCAGCGGCGAATGATCAGACTCCGGTTGCTGCCATCTCACTTGACGCCGAAAAGGCGTTCGATATGTTAGCATGGGATAATCTTTTTAAGATTTTGGAAATATACGGGTTCAGGAACACTTTTATAGGAATGATTAAGTTACTTTATAGACACCCGGTAGCGGCGGTACAAACAAATGGATTAATTTCTGATTATTTTACTCTGGATAGGGGCACCCGGCAGTGTTGCCCTCTTTCCCCATTATTGTTTTGTCTTGCCCTGGAACCATTAGCAGCCGCGATAAGAAAAGAAGATGATTTTCCAGGGGTTGTTGTGGGAGGTATGACGCATAAGCTTTTGCTTTACGCATATGATATTTTATTATTCATCTCCGACCCCACTAGATCTATGCCTTGCCTCCTCGGGATACAGAGTCAATTGGTCTAAATCTGAAGCTTTGGCTCTGACAGCATACTGCCCAGTAACAGCTTTTCAGCCATGTGCCTTCCAGTGGCTTAATCAGGGCATTATGTGTTTGGGTATTTTATTCCCAGCAAATTTGTGTCATTTAGTTAGAGTTAATCTTGACGCTTTAATAAAGAGGTTTTCGAGCGATGTGGGCAGGTGGGCTTCATTACATTTATCTATGATTGGGAAGGTTAATGCTATTAAAATGAATTGTATTCCAAAATTCAACTACCTGCTACGGTCTCTCCCTGTAGATGTCCACCTCTCTTATTTCAAGCAATTTGAAAGCATAGCGAAGTCCTTCAGTTGGAATGGTAAACGTCCCAGATTACATTTCAACAAATTACACAGGCCGATTGACAAAGGTGGGCCAGACCTACCCAAGATTTTGTTTTATTATTATGCATTTGGTCACAGACATATGGCTCATTGGTCGCTTCCACCTGAGAGAGCCTCTCTGTTGGTCAGATTGTGAGGGAGGTTAATATGCTTGGTGACATATATGAGAGTGGAGTGTTGAGATCTTTTGAAAATTTGGTTCAACATTTTAGGATTCCCAGATCTCAGTTCTTTAGGTATTTACAGCTGCGCCATCTGCTCTGTACTATTTTTGGGAGTAGTTTACACCCCCCTAAAGGGGCAGATACTCTTGAAGTGGTGATTACTGCCTTTGGAAAAGGTCATGAGGCATCAGTGTATTATTCCCTGTTAATTCAGAGTCTGGGGGACGGAGCTTCAACTTCTCTCAAGAGATTATGGGAGAAAGATTTAAACTTGGTATTGGAGGAGGGAGTGTGGGCTTGGATTCTAAAAAACGTAAGTCTACATCTAGAGATGCAAGGGTGCGTCTCATGCAATTTAAGATTTTACATTGATTCTATTGGACCACCTCTAGATTGTATAGACTTGGTCTTAAAGACACACCCACCCGCTGGCGATGCCAATCAGAAGACGGGGACACAACCCATGTTTTTTGGAATGTTCGGAGGGAAGGGTTTAGGTCCATGTAGTTTGATTCCATGTTTCCTTTGTTTGTTCCTGATGTTTGTTTGATCTGTCATTGGAATCAATAAAAATTGTAAAAAAAAAAAAAAAAAAAAAAATGACACCAGTTACTAAAAAATAACTGCCAAAAATTGCTCTTAGTAGGTTCTGGCATAATTTTTTGCAGATTCCACTTGCTTTTATACTTTATTGAATGCATTTTTAAGTTTGGCTTTAGTATACAATACATTTTTGAACCACTGTGCATGGTTTTCCATTTATGTATAAAGTGTAACGATGATTGAAAATGAAAGTGTTTACATTTTTTAATAATAATAATAATTTAAAATATTTATTTAATAATATATATATATATATATATATATATATATATATATATATATATATATATATATATATATATATAAACGTGTTTTTTTGTTGTTTTTTGCAGCATCAAACACATCATGTTAACAAAACCCCTGCTTTGGGAGAAGAAGCACCAAGGGTATGTAATTAACATCTGCACCTGCACTGATTATAAAAATTACATCAGTTGTCTAGATATTAAATATGAATTATTTGTATTAATTATCCAATCAGTGTATTCTGTAATCTTGGTCAATCGAACCAATAATAAAACTTTAAGGGCTTGAATTATATTAAAGGCCATTAATACAGTATATTGTTTTTGTTCTGAATAATAATAATAAAATAAACACACACACACACACACACACACACACACACACACAAAACAATAACATCTTTGTTGTTGTTGTCAGAGCTACAATTTCCTGATTATATAAAAAACAAAAACAACAACAACAAAAAAAAAAACATTTCGCAAATGTGATCTGAAGAATTCAATCATCCACTCTGGCTAACAGTGATGAATCTTAGTCAGGTACCACAGGGCATTTAGCCCCCGCTGTTCATACCCAGCCTGCAACAGCTACATCTAAGAGCCATTTTGATTACATTGGCTTTATGAATTGCTTTGAAATCATTGGCAATTTTTAGGCTGCTGAGATCATATTTCTTGACTCACTCATTCTAACCTTTTTATTATGAATTTTAAAGCCACAGACATCATCACCATCTCCAAAACTAGTGAGATGGGAAACAAAATATGTACATTTTTGAAAATGTTCACTGATCTTTTGTTTCTGTTCAGAGACTTTTGCACTGAAAAGGCAAATAAGAAAGGATCATTCATGGTGAAATCTCACTGAGAATTAGCTATGGAAATATTCTAAGTAATACATCTTAATGAAAAGCCATCTCAGTGCTGAAGAAACTTTGCTACACTCATCAGTCATCTTTGGGTAAAAGTCTATGTACCATAATAATCTGGATCCAATCCCATTATCCAAACTTCTATTTTTGTATGCTGCTGAGTTATGCCTATGAATATGCAGTACAGTAGCCCCACAATGAATTTGGACAATTAATCCACACATAAAAAATGTATGAATGTCATTGCATTGCAAATGACAACAGAGCTTTTCTCAAAATTAACTTCACTTTTCAAAGCCAATTTTTGCAGTGACTTTTAAGCAGATGGTGTCTATAGGTGATTTTTAATGGATATATGAAGTAAATTCCCCTTAAGTTCCACTAACGTTTTACAACCACCAAGTATCACAATATTTTTCATCTTCATTTTGAACAGGATATTATCATTTAAAAAAAGAACAAATTATTTTATGAAACATTATGCTGCATAAGTGTACTTTTGCTTTTTTTCCCCCTCAAATATATGAGACTGTTTTGATATATTGTTATCTAATGCAATGACATTTGCAAAATTAAAAAAATACATTTTTAAGTGTGTCTTAATTCTTTTGGGGGTCACTAACACTTGTTATATACAGTATATACTGTATGTGTGTTTGAGAAATGTACAAAGACAATATTAATTGGGCCTTTATCTGTTGCTAAGATTTTATTTTTTCAAACTAGAAGTGACAATAAATGGATAATGGGTGTGATTAAACATTTCACTTTTACTATGTTTTACAATAAGGCTAGATATAAGGTTTCCACTCAGACTGGATCAATAACTTGAGTCGAGTTGCAGGTTTTCTGATCTTTAAAAGTCAATTTATAAAAATGGTATTTCAGACCATGTTTACAATCTTAGAGCTGGGCTGAAATTATGTTCTCCCAGATTTTCTCACGCTTGGGCAATTGTATCAGATTTTCTTGTCATACACAAATAACAGGATTTGAAGAAGCAGCTTCTTCCTGCTATTCTTGTGATTTCGGCAATAGGAAGATTCAACAGAATTTCACTGACACTTAAAGACAGTATTTCAAAAAGATTACAGATTGGACAAAGAGGGGTCCATGGCTGATTCATATGGAATTACTTGAAATAATGTTAAATGTACAGTTGTAATTAAAGTGTGGGAATGAAAGGCTTGACTTATCCTTTCATAATAAAGAGGCTATTATACAATCACATCTTTTAAAATTTGCTCATTCATGTTTCGAGTGGTCTTTTTTGTCCCAGCTTAACAAAGAACCTACAGTATATTAGGTTTAATGCAACATATATATATATATATATATATATATATATATATATATATAAAGATGCATTTCATTACTTACACTTTAATGTAGATGTCATGGCTAAGCAACTTTTTTTCTCTCCTAGGCAAACTTTCACTGTCAACCCTGTCTACCTACTGAAAAAACCCAGGTAGGTATTACATTTTTAATAAAACATAATACCACTTACACAACTAATGTATGTACATGTACACATTAATACAACTCCTCTTAATAAATGAAATGTTGGGCTATGCTATATAATGTCCTTAGATATGGAGTGGTGATTTTCTTAAGGAATGTTTAAATTCTGAGCATTATGCAGATATTTGTTCTTGTAGATGAATGTATCAGATAAGTTCTTCTTTGTCTTCTTGTTTAGTTCTCCCAAAGTTAATCTGAAAGTTCGTACTAGCAAGCTTTTTCATAATGCTTTCTTTTAGGCCATTTTGTACGAAATGGTGTCACATCCATTCTTTCTTAGATTTTGCTAGAAGTATATTGTCACCTTAATGCAGGATTAAGGCAGGGTGAAATAGTATCGCTGATGGAGACAGTGAAGGTATTTTTAGTGTTCACTTAAATACTTTTCTCTTATTTAGTCTTTTTTTGTGCTGAAATATTTTGTAAAATTTGTCAGGTGTATGTTTCAGTTAGAATGCTTATTTAGGCAGTAGATAGCTAGATTTAGGACCAGAGCCTTGGAGTAGGCCAAAGGCAATGTGACTAAACACTGGATGACTTCTTTGCTTTATTGTTAGGGTTCATGTAATATAATTACACTGTTAAATTACCATTGAATTAAAACATTTTTTTTAATATGTTTAATTGCTATTCATTGATGAAGCTATGTGCATCAGTGTTTGTTGAAAGTATCAGACATATGCTAGATTTGCTGATTTTGTGAATTAGATTGTACTGATTATGAGTGTTGTTGTTGTTTTTTTCTTTGCTCTTTTTCTTGCAGACAAAGCCTGGCGTTATTAGACCAGTCCTTATAACATCTAGATTAACAGATGATAAAGAAGATGAAGAATTCCACCCAAATCCTTTTAAGAGCTATAAAGTGAACACTTCCAGTCATTACAAATACAAGGTGCGTTTCTCTGAATTTCTCCAAATTTTTTGAGAATCGGCCACAAGGTGGATTTCCATTTCTGAAAGTAAACGTTTCCACCACTTAAATTTTTATTTTATTACCTACTGTACAATATACCTACTGATTCAAACATATCCTAGGTTGTTTGTCTGATTTGCATGACATTTGATATGCATCATCTATAGATACTCCTAAAAACGTTTTTAAAATACACTTTTGGGAATGGCCCATAATGTCTAATTGGGCTGTATCTTGTGATTTCAACATCCAAACATAACAAAACTTTGTACACATGGACAACAGAACATTCTGAGGTCAAGTGCCAAATTTAATCCAGTTCCGATGCTAGGTGAAATTTACTTTCACCTATTTTTAATCAACTTAAAAATCCTCCTTGTGCAACAGTGATCAAAGCAGTTAAAATCTGACACCAAAACAATGGTACGCACATTGCATAGGATCTATTCTGTCAAATCTGGCCATTTTGGGCATGTTCTTGTAACATGTGCTTAGACTAGGGATGGGCATTTTCAAGTTATTTTGCAGTCAAGTACTCTAACCCACAAAACATTTGTCTTCTGGGGAAAATAAATAAATAAATAAATGAGCAATATGCATTAAAAAAAATAAAATAAATAACAGCAAAAATATTTATTCTCACCCGGAGCTTACTGATGGTATGAGGGTAACGCACATATATATTGTCAACTCTGAATCTACATTAAAGCAAATTTTTGTAATTTCACATGTTATTATTAAAAAAAAAAAAAAAAAAAGTGGGGAAAACTGGCTTTTTATAAAATGCGCTCTGCCGGTGTTCAGAGATTTAACACACATACATACATACTGGCATTTTATTTCCACCAATAAGAGCTGATCCTGGTCCATTGGTTTGCATGACTCCAATAAGAACTGAATACAAAGTGCAGAATTCAATAAGAATCAAAATATTACAAGTATTGCCTTGTAATATAACTTGAATTTGCTTTCGAAGCATAGCCACGATTTCTTCCTCTCTCATCCAACAACTAGACGACACACATCCACATCAACAGAAGTGGAGATGCAGCATGTCCTGCTGGGTTAAAACTGTTCCCTGCAGAAGTAGAAGTGCATGCATCACTAGAACTATAGGTCATGTGTAATTCCTCTGTCAAAACCTCTCGAAAGACCATAAGATGTGATCACATGTATGGACCCAACATATCACTATAGAACAAGTGCAGATCCCCACATCAGGATCTCTCTAAAAAGTGTCAGATAAGATCACACTGATACACTTGAAATATCCCTATAGAACTCTCAGACAGCATATTATTCACAGAGGACATAGAAAGTAATATAATATTGTAGGGCTTTACTGGTTGTTTAGATCAGTGTTACTGTCAGAAATAATTAATAATTATTTCTGTAGTTATTAATCAATATTTAAATTAATTAATTGTATCTAACTCATTAAAACCTCATATGGGACTCCAGTAAATGTAGTGCGCTACGTTTAGGAGCAAGTTTGGTTATTAGCAATAACTAATAATGATCAAAGATGATTATTAATTATTAAAATCAATAGAACATTGATGAGAATCAATGTTAGCTTTTTTTAATCCTTTAAATCAACAGTTATCAAAGATAATCGTTAATTGTTAACGTCGATGAAACATTAATTAAAATTAACACTAGCTTGTTGATCATTCAAATTCAATCAAAGATAATTATCAATTATCAAAAATCAATAGAATATTAATAAGGATTAACATTGACGGGGCACCACCCTGGAATCAGGGACTAATAACCGAATATTAAAACAGTCTCAATATTAGATTGTTTTCTTAGGAAAATCGACATCCGAAGAATATCGATTTTCGGGAAAAAAAACAATGAATGAAGGTTTGAATCCGAGCACTGACATCCCGTCAGCACGACACAGGCGTATGCAAAACAAACCAAAACACTTCTCTTTGTAATATAAACAAAAGTTTATTTATGCAGTGATATCAATTAATAATTAATACAATGCAGTCAATAAACTTCCGACTTACAACTACAAACTAAACAGTGACATGATTAGATATGGAAATAAAATAATCCTATAACACATAAGGTGTGTGTGTGACAGTGTGTGTGTGTGTGTGTGTGTGTGTGTGTCAGTGTCAGTGTGGTTAGTGAGAGAGAGAGAGAGAGAGAGAGAGAGAGAGAGAGATGATTAAGTGACAGCCTGAAAGCTGATTTCGCGATAGCTGGAGATAAAGCAGCCGTGTTCATCACTCAGAGACGCGGTTTTATGAGCGGGGCTCGTAAAAGTCCCTTGTTATTTGACTCTTTAATGGATGAACTCAGTTGCTGTCTCACCCATGATGGCGAAAATGCACAACAGTCCAATTTGGTTGGACCACAATACAGCAAAACAAATTCGTGATAATTAATACCCTGAGTATTAATAATGAGCGGACATGGCGGTCCGTAAACTGTACAAGCAAAAACCTTGAAACACAAGAATAACACACTATAATATTCTATCTCTGCCCAGACGTAACCTCTTACTTGAATCGCATGAGCACACAGGTAGAATGTGTTTTCCTCCGTCCTTTAACTTTGACCCGGTTCCTTGAGGCTCGGGTGATGACGGGGGCCGTTTCCTCGCGCTGTCGGCGGGCGGTACGGCTGTTGATTCTCGACGGGCTGGCGGAGAACTCAGAAATGTCGACTTAATTGAAGATGGAAGAGAAATCTTTAATCTCTTCACTTCTGTAGGCCAACGGATGAAGATGCGAATTGCTCAGCGGTCTCCTTCGGATCCGTTAGAGTGTTCGGTTGAACACAGAGTAATCTCAACTCGTCCAGCGAGATGGAGATCGTATGGCTACAGTTTCAAGTCGGACATTACTTCCTTAAGCCACGAGGTTGCACCGGAGAGCAGCAAAAAGCTACGTCTGTATTCGGTGAACAAAGTCGCTGGAAGCAACTTTGGAAGCATTTCAGAATTATTTGAAGTCCTGATGATGTCATGTTTGAGGGACGTTCTGTTGTGTGCCTCATCCAATAGGAGTTGAGAGCTCGATCCTTTAGAGGGCAAGGCTTCATGGATCTGTAGTCTGTTTTGGACTCCCTTTGTTTGATTTTGGCGCGATTTTTATCAGTAAAATTTACGACTTAGAAGGAGGGGGCTTGAGGAATGTTTTTTATGACTGTTAGGCCTGCCTTTGTCTTCTATCTGAATACATGAGGCCCTACAATATATTATATTTAAACTCTTGTTTGCTATCGTTTGAATGACATTTATCATGTTAAGGGTAATAATTGAAATGCCTCCAATTTTTGTACTTTACTTCCAAACAGCTTTTCAATAGCCTCCAGTGTCTAGGTGTAACATAACAGGTTCATATATCACTATAATAAAACTAATTTGATACAATGCCCTGCGTCAAACTAGTTATAAATGCTCATTTACCCTACAACGGAAAAACTGTCGTCCAAATTTTTCACATGAAGTGTTTTTGTTTTTTTCATTTATTAATGTGTCTTTGAACTGTTTACTTTTCATTTTTAAATCACTGGTTTCCATATATTGTTTTTATATATATATTGTGGCAGAACGACCAGCCACTCCCTCTCGTCATTGTCGCCCTGCCTATGAGGGCCATTCTTCAGCTAGGCTCACAACGGGAGTGGGCTGGACAGTGAGAAGAGGTGCATAGTTAATAAGCCTCGTTCTGACAGTGGTTGATGAAGCACAGCTGGTGTTAATAAGGCTTCATCACCGCTCTCTTTAAAACACAGAGCACAACTCTTCTCGGGGAGCCGTCTTCTATTCTCCATGTGTGGACACACCGGCATCCTCGCTGTTCCAGGGCAGAGCTGACAGGTTGCTGGCCGCTTAAGAAGAGCGGCTGAGCCTGATCTTCGGGCCCCCGGTTCAAGTTGGAGATGTTAAGTAGGAGAGCATGCGTCGTGGCCGACAGGCTAGAGGCTGGGCCACCATTTCCTCACACCTGCCGCGGGCCTGGGAAGACAGGCCGCCAGAGATGCTGCCACCCCTCATAACTCGGAGGATAGGAGAGGAGCGTGTGTGGTCGTCGAACCCTGCTTATGCCCTGGACTTTCCCCTGGAAACTTCCCTGACTGTCACGGAGCCCCACGAGGATGCCAGATCCCCCTTTGATTTGGACACCATTCCACTTGGAAACTTTATTCCCCATTTTTTAACATTTTATATTTATTATTATTTTCAATAAATGCCTAGAAATTGGTACTTTTATTCACCAAAGTGGCATTCAACAGATCGCAGCGTATAGTCAGGACATTAATACGTGAAAAATTACTATTACAATTTTTAAAAAAAATTCAGAACCACTTCAAAGAATTCTCATCAAAAAATCCTCCACGTGCAGCAATGACAGCTTTGCAGATCCTTGGCATTTTAGCTGTCAGTTTGTCAAGATACTCAGGTGACATTTCACCCCACACTTCCTGTAGCACTTGCCATAGATGTGGCTGTCTTGTCGGGCACTTCTGACGCACCTTACAGTCTAGCCGATCCCACTAATAACACTCTTTTCCAATTATCTTCTCTTTACTGTTGTACATGAAACTGGTGTTGAGTGGGTAGAATTCAATGAAGCTGTCAGCTGAGGACATGTGAGGTGTCTATTTCTCAAACTAGAGACTCTGATGTACTTATCCTTTTGTTTAGTTGTACATCTGGCCTTCCACATCTCTTTCTGTCCTTGTTAGAGCCAGTTGTCCTTTGTCTTTAAAGACTGTAGTTTACACCTTTGTATGAAATCTTCAGTTTTTTGGCGAGTTTCTAGAGGAAGCTAGTTTCTTTTTTTGCCATTTTTGACCTAATATTGACCTGAAGACTATTGCATACTGTGGCAACTCAAAAACATACACAAAGACAATGTTAAGCTTCGTTTAATGAACCAATAGCTTTCAAATGTGCCAAATTCACAATTTAGCATGACTACTCAAGGATATGGTGTTGGAGTGATGGCTGCTGGAAATGGGGCCTGTCTAGAATTGATCAAAAATTATATATATATATATATATATATATATATATATATATATATATATATATATATATATATATATTTTTTTTTTTTTTTTTTTTAAATAGTGATGGTGCTGTTTTTTTTTACATCAGTAATGTCCTGACTATACTTTGTGATCAGTTGAATGCCACTTTGGTGAATTAAAGTACCAATTGCCTTCTGAAACAGCAAAATCTTTACATTATTCCAAACTTTTGGCCGCCAGTGTATATACAGTGCATTCAGAAATTATTCAGACCCCTTTTCACATTTTGTTATGTTGCAGTCTTTTGCTAAAATGCTTTAAATTATTATTTTTTCCACATCAATCTACTCTCCATACCCCATAATAACAAAGCAAAAAACAG
This sequence comes from Myxocyprinus asiaticus, assembly GCF_019703515.2. Lineage (NCBI taxonomy): Eukaryota > Metazoa > Chordata > Actinopteri > Cypriniformes > Catostomidae > Myxocyprinus > Myxocyprinus asiaticus. Next base: position 4,338,917 of record NC_059366.1, read on the forward strand.
ATTTTATACAACTTTGCAAATTTATTAAAAATAAAAAATTGAAATATCACACTGACATAAATATTCAGACCCTTTGCTATAACACTTGAAATGAAGCATCTCATTTCTCTGGATCATCTTTGAGATGTTTCTACACTTTGATTGGAGTCCACCTGTGGCAAATTAAATTGATTGGACATGATTTAGAAAGGAACACACCTGTCTATATAATGTCTCACAGCTGAAAATGCATATCAGAGCAAAGACTAAGCCATGAGGTCAAAGGAACTGCCTGCAGAGCTCAGAGACAGGATTGTGTCGAGGCACAGATCTTGGGAAGGCTAAAAATTGAGGTTCCAAAGAGCGCAGTGGCTTCCATATTTCTTAAATGGAAGAAGTTTGGAACAGCCAGAACTCTTCCTAGAGCTGGCCGCCTGGCCAAACTGAGCAATGGGGGGAGAAGGGCCTTGGTAAGAGAAGTGACCAAGAACCCGATGGTCACTCTGGTTGAGCTCCAGAGATCATGTGTGGAGATGGGAGAAACTTGCTGAAGGACAACCACCTATCGGCTTTGTGGCAGAGTGGCCAGACAGAAGATTCTCATCAGTGCAAGAGACATGAAAGCCCACTTGGAATTTGCAAAAAAAAGCACCTAAAAGGACTCTCAGACTGAACAAGATTCTCTGGTTTGATGAAACGAAGATTGAATTGTTTGGCCTCAATTCCAAGCATCATGTCTGGAGGAAACTAGGCACCGCTCGTCACCTGCGCATTACCATCCCAACGGTGAAGCATGGTGGTGGTAGCATCATACTGTGGGGGTGTTTTTTAGTGGCAAGGACTGGGGGACTGGTCAGGGTTGAAGGAAAGCTGAATGCAGCAAAATACAGAGATATCCTTAATGAAAACCTGGTCCATAGCGCTCAGGACCGCAGACTGAGCCGAAGGTTCACCTTCCAACAGGACAATGCAAGAGTGGCTTAGGGACAACTCTTTGAATGTCCTTGAGTGGCCCCGCCACATTCATATACATGTACATACACATCTACACATATAAAATCGATTAAATAAAATAAACATAAAAAAACCAACAACAATAAATCACCGGTTTGACGTCCATTTAAAATGACAATGAAAAGCTCAATCAATGACTAGACATTATTTAGATCCATGGAAATAGTCCAAAACAGGTTGCCAGATCTTAAAAAAACGTTTTTTTCCAAGCCTCATAAAGAATATCTAATCTTTTCGAGGTGGAGACAAGGCATTATATCTCTGTACATCTCTGGTGTGTGTATAAGTGGGTGGGGCAGTCTCTTTCCACTTTAATAGTATTGCTGTGCATACTAACAAGGAGGTAAAAGCAAGGACCTCACGCCTTGATGTCGATAACCATGATTCCTCTGGGGCAACCCCAAACAGTGCCACCAAATGATCTGGATCTAGCCTGTATTGGAGGATCACTAAAAGGGTCTCAAATACAGATCGCCAGTAGCACTCCAGCTTGGGGCATGTCCAGAACATGTCACTTTCACATCGGTTACATAGGGGATTAGTTCCAGGTTAGATTTGGGATAATTTAACTTTTGACATGTTGGCTCTGTGTACTACTTTAAATTGAATGAGTGAGTGCCTAGCACATATTGATGAGGAGTGGACCTGCTTGAGATCTGAACTCCATGTATTTTCTGAAAGTGGGCAAACAAGATCTTCCTTCCAGACACTCTTTAGCTTAGACAAGGAAGAGGATGCCAGGTCTGCTATCAGATTATGAATGGTAGAAACTCAACCTCTGGCCAATGCCTTATGAGAAAGGAAGTTGTCTAAAGGATTCTTAAGGGGTAACAATGGGAACTCTGGAACAAGTGGCCAAACATAATGTCTGACTTGCAGGATTCTAAAGAAATCTGATTTGGAGAGGCCAAATCGCTGCGATAATTGATCAAATGAATCAAATGTATCATCGATAAATAAATCTTTAAAGCATTTTAGCCCTTTGTCATACCAACTCTGAAATGTTCCATCCTGCGTTGATGGCAGAAATAGGTGATTATGGGAAATGGGGCTTTGGAAAGAGAAATTTCGGAGGGCAAAAGTTTTCCTGAACTGAGCCCAGATCCTTAACGAATGTTTCACAACTGGGCAATTGACGTGTGTAGGGTATCTGTGGCAACACAGCACCAAGCAGCGCTGGAAGAGAGATTTGCTTATGAGCACATGCCTCTGTAACAACCCAGCATGGACCATCAGAAATCTGGTGATAATGACACCAATATAACATGCTTCGTATATTGACTGCCCAGTAGTAAAATTTAAAGTTAGGAAGGGCCATGATTCCATTGCTTTTAGATCTCTGAAGAAATGCTTTGTGCAGGCGGGGATGCTTACCATTCCAAATATACGAAGAAATGGTAGCATCCAGAGATTTAAAGAATGACAGAGGAATAAACAGGTGTAGGCACTGAAAAAAGTAAAGAAATTTAGGAAGCACTGTCATTTTAATAGAGTTAATACATCCAATTAGTGAAATTTTGAGGGGAGACCACTTAGCAAGATCTTTTTTTGTCTATTCAAAGAGTTTAATAATGTTGTTTTTGAGAAGGTGTTTGTAGTGGCACGTGACGCAAATCCCAAGATATGTAAATTTATTTTTTATAGAACTCTGATGGAAACCATCAGTTCCTGGTGACTTCCCTGACTGTAATGAAGAGATGGCAGCTGCCACCTCCTCCTGAAAATTGTCTCTTCCAAAAGAGTTCTAAATTGTAAAGATGATGTAGTTGTACTTAAGCTCCCAAAGAATTTTCCCATGGCGTCCTGCTTATGAGTGGAGTCTGATGCATACAATGTAGAGTAAAATTCTTTGAACATATCGTTAATCATTATCTAGATGAAGCCCACTGATAATTTGTTTTGCTCTGATCCCACGTAGCTGATCGGCCAATAACTTCCCTGCTTTTTCACTAAATTCATAGAAATTAATTCTAGTTCTTCTGAAGAGTTTCATTGGTCGAAAGCAAATCATATTCTGTTTTAAGTTTAAGGCGCTCTTTGTACAGGTCTGGTGTAGGAGACCTAGCGAAACGTTTGTTTAATTGAGATATTTCATTTGCAAGGAAGATTTGTTTTTCTTTAGATTGTTGTCTTTTATTGGCGGTATAAGAGATAACTTGGCCTCTTAAGTACGCCTTAAGAGCCTCCCACACTGTCAAGTTTGAAACACCTTCTGATTTATTTATGCTTAAAAAAATGGGAAATTTGTTCAGATAGGAAAGAAACAAAGTCCTCATCTGCTAAGAGGGAAGAGTTGAAATGCCAGATTCTCCTAAAGCAAGACAAATCTGGAAATGCCATGTCAAGAGTTAAAGGAGCATGATCAGATATGACAATGCTTTGGTATGCACAAGAGTGAACCCTAGAAATCAAAGTATTGTCGAGAAAGAAGTAATCGATACGTGAATAAGTGTGATGTACATTTGAGAAGAATGAATATTCTCTATTTGTAGGATACAAAAAATGGCACACATCTGTTATACCATATTCAGAATTTTTTTTTTTTTAGATAGACGGATGATTTGCTAGCGGTACAAGGTTTAGAGGAAGAGCGATCCAGCAATGGGTCCAGGCAGCAGTTGAAGTCCCCGCCAAGTATAAGAGAATAAGAATTCATATCTGGAAGATAAGATAATGAGTGTTTAAAAAAGCTAACATCATCTATATTTGGGGCGTAAAAATTGGCCAAAGCAACACTGGTGTTACATAGTTTGCCCAATACAATTATAAAACATCCATTCTTACCTGAAATGATGTTTGATGATACAAAGGGTATGATTTATCAATCAAGATGGCCACACCTCTTGCCTTCGCCTGAAAGGATGAATGAAAAAACTGCCCCGCCCACCCTTGTTGAAGACGTGGATGGTCCATACACCATAAATGTGTTTCTTGCAGGAAAGCCACCCCTGCCTTGAGCTGTTTAAGGTGAGAGAGAACCCTATTTCTCTTCAATGGATGGTTTAAACCCTTAACATTCCAACTCACAAATCTAAGTTCTTTACCCATTAGAACAGGTATAAAAACTCTGTGTGTAACAAGAAAGTTTTTGGTCCATCCTCCCAAAGTGCAACAACAAGCACAAAAAAAAAAAAGGTCACACATGAAAGGTGCAAAGTCAGCAAAACATAGCCCTCTGACGATTCCCAATCCGCCCCCCAAATTCTACCAAGCCTTTTTAAGCATTACAATAAGCAAAGAACACTTCTAGTTTTACCTTACCTTATTCAGTCCTCAATCCCTTAAAACAAAATAATAAACCCTTAGACTTAAATAAATAGACAACAACAAAGTGTGCCAGTTGCTAGGTCTTAAAATGACCAGCCAAATGGCATACATGTCATGCGTTTGCAACTCACAGATTAGAATTTAGGATAGACCTCCTCACAAGTATGTGTAACGGAACTGATATAAATTATCAATAAACAATAAAAAAATGAAAATGAATAAAAATCTTCAAAGCAGGAGAATATGAATACTAAAAGTTGCATATGTAAATATAATGACACTAATAGAACAATAAGATGAAATTAGGCGGATGAGACAGACAAAAGGTAAAAAATGAGACGGACATAAGTAAAAAAAAAAAAAAAAAAAGGGTTGTCCTATATAATTTGTCTGTCATGTCGAGTGGAAAACTCAGAGCATAATGCAGGGCAAAAAGTGTGCACCCAACCACACCGAAAGATATCTTCTTGTAAAGTTATTTAAAGGAGGCAATAAGACCATCATTTGCGCAGAGTAACAAATCGTATAGCCAATCAGCACCAACTCGCTGTTTTTCAGAGCATTATACTGAACAAGTGTGAACAAGAAATAACCTGCTGATTACAGAAAAACCTTTATCAGGCGTTTTAACAAAGCTCCATATTATAACAGCTGATTAATGAATAATAACAGCTGAATAATAACAACTAGATGACACCCAAACTTATCTGGTCCATAGCTTTTTCTACCTACTACAAGGTATTGCGGTGAGACGTCAGGTAGTCCTTCGCTTCAACCATCGATAAGAGCAGCCATTTCTCCAGATTTTGGCTTGGAAACAAGGGCTCTGTGAGCTCTGTCGAGCTCAGGGGGAGAGACCAGGACCTTATCACCTAAGATCTCAGACAGCATTATGGAAAAAAACTCAGTGGGATGAGCACCCTTGATAGATTCAGGTAAGCTGACAATCCTGATGTTGTGGCGACTGTGGCTCTCGAGGTCGGCTGTCTTCATCTTAAGCGTTATGTTGCTTTTGGTTAGTTCTGCACATGTAGCTTCCAATGCGTGAATTCGCTCGCTCAATAGATCGGCATTAGATTCCAGTGATGTCAGACGTATTCCGTGGTCCAATACCATAGTTTGGACGAGATCTACTTTTGCCTCGATTGATGTCATGACAGCTTTAAATTCGGTAGAGAGGGCGACTTTGTGCTCCTCGAGTAGGCTGAGCAGAGCAGGCATGCTGACTTAGCTGTGGGCCGCGTGCATCTCATCTTTGGCAATGGTGTCTTTCTTAGTTTGTTTGGCTGATTTAGAAGTCATTCTTTACTCTGTTACTGAAGCACCATGCTGTCTAGTTTAAAGTCGAAACAACTCATCAGTTAGTGGGTTTTATTAATATTAGAGATGGTCTGTGGTGGAAGCGAGAGGCAGACACATCTACTCCATTCGCGTCCAGAACCAGAAGTGAGTTTTTTATTTTTAATAAATTTGCAAAGTTACCAAAAATCAGTTTTTTTAGTTTGTCATTATGGGGTATGGACTGTAGATTGATGTGAAAAAAAATATTTGCATAAAATCAATCAGATACGGGTCAGGAGCTTCAGTTAAAGTTCACATCAACCATTTGAATGGGGAAAAATGTGATCTCTGCGATTTCGATTTGATTTTTCACTGCCCGACTGGTTGTTTGAATGTTTATGGATATTTCTTCCTCTACCTCCCTATTTGTCAATACGGGAGGTTTGGGGAGGTTATTTTGATGCTTTTACACTACCATATGGGCCAGAGGGCATTGTTCAAGTGCATGTGAATCAGTAGTGCTGCATTGTGGTATCGATTCCCATAGTGTTAGCTACTGAGTTTCAAAGTGACCGGTTTGAAAAGGAACATCTCATTTACCTTGTACTGTAACCTTCGTTCCCTGAAAGGAGGGAACGAGCTGCTGCGTAGCTTGATGCACTACTGATTTCTTGCTGTTAAAGAAAGTATGAGATGGCTCCACCCTTCAGTCAAAACATCCTGATGAAAAGGCACTGTGTTCAGGTGTTTATTACGAGACCGATATACAAGACTGATTTGGAACACTGTACATAGGCGTACATTAATCTGTTACCTCTTTTTTGTCCATGCATTTGTCCATATTGTCATATTGTTGTTGAGGAAATAAACTAAAAAAACGTAAGCCCATGAGCACCCAAACACTGCACATGTGCTGCAGCAGCAAGTACGCTATTGGCTGCTGCTGTAACCCATCACATCATTGGCCGCTTCTTTAACCTATCACGCAACTGACCACTGATATACTTTCACGTGATTGGCTGCCGCTGTAATCAATCACATGATCAGTCTGTGTAGCCATTTGTGCGTCCGGTGAGAGTTGATGCAGTTTGACATGAATAAACCCCTACACAATGTCAAAATCTTACATATATATTTTATACATTTGAATACTTATACTGGGGTGGCAGATGGGATGGCAATGCCTTTTCTTAGGGTGGCATTTGCCACCCCAGTAGATCCGCCCCTGGCCTGTCATTCACTTCGGTGTGTTCCAAATGCACTGCTGCTATTTAAAACGTCAATTTTCCACTGCTTCCTGCTTTCAGTAAAGTTGCTGTGGCAGAGTGCCTAAAGTTCAGTAATATAAGTAAATATAAGGCTGGTAAATATAAGGCTGCTGTTTCTATTTCCACAAGCTGTTATTGAGCAAAGCACTGATCTGTAATGCCAGGTTAGTCTAGGGGGATTGTCTCTTAAAAGGGGTCATATCATGTCATTATTATTATTATTTTCATTTATTTATTTATTTTTAAATGTTTTATTTTTTATGTGCATTCTGGAAACTTCACCTTTATCTTGGAGTTCCCATCCAGAATTTTTATGCGATATCCCAAAATTTGCATAAAAACACGTGGATGGAAACCCAGCTAATGAATTCAAGCCATAGTTTGAAAAGTTCCAGGTAATGCAATGATAATTTACATAAATCATGAATTTGAGAATTCAAGCATTAAACTCAATATCAAGCCATTGTCCTTCTCCAAAAACTGCATTTTCAATGGAAGGCTCAGTCAAAAGCAATGTGTGTACTCTGACCTTTGTGAGCTATGAACACTCGGACATTATCCCATGATGCATCGTGCCAACATTTTCCAGTATTGTTCTTCTGCTTATTTCAAATCTTCTCCCATTAGTGTCCAACAATAAAACACCAATCCGAGAAAATGTAAGCTCTCTGGTAATACCCATGTGTGCTTCAGCCCTGTCAAACGCAAGCTCTTAGAAGCTATCAATGTTTGAGGAATGCCTTTGTTTTGACAATTTAAACACTGTATTTATCTCTTAACAGGCTTTTTTATGCAATCGCATGCAGGAAAAGTCATCAAGATTTTTCACTAAATTATTGTCTTGGAAGGAGATTACTGAAGATAGTAGAAACATTTACAGTATTTCTCTATGATGTGTGAACTTTTTCAGGCTCATCTTTAGAATGTGTCATTTAAAAAGTGTTTCAGGTGCGTTTGACATTCATGCTTCATTTCATTCCTATTGAGAAGGCGTATTAGTGGTGAGCTGTACCTACAGTCACATTCACTCAATTCTGATGTTTTTTTTTTTTGTTTTTGTGGAATCCAAATGACCCTCAATGAATGTTTGCCTAAGTAACTGAATGCACTATATGACTATAACAATGGAATGTTTTTCAGGGTATCTGCATATATGGTAGAAGTTGGCTGTTTAACCTAGTTCCTGTAGTTCAACTGGTAGGGCATGGTGCTAATAATGCCAAGATCATGGGTTTGATTCCCAGGGAACACACAATGTATGTGCAAGCTGCTTTGGATAAAATCATTAACCTGTTGCACACTGTGCTTTGGTATATCATATTCAATATGTTGTTTGTTTCTTATGTAGCACTTTTTAAAGTGTCATGAAATTTCAATGCGGGTCAGCGCTCACCACACTTTTGAAAAAATGAAGGTGTGGAAGGCTGAAGGCAGGATGTAAGCACAATAATTGTCTGTTATTTCTGCATGAAAGTTTATACTCTTGTTTTATTATGTGGCACTCCACAGCTGTGGCACTACTAACCTAATGTCTGAGTGTATTTGAAGTGGACAAATCTCAAAACAGTTTGGACATCGTTACAGCTGTTTCAAACGGATCTGCCCAAACAGATCTTTTATGATAAAATGTATTCACAAACTCATGCAACTTATTCATGATACCATGTCAGACATGAAAGAGTGGCTCACGCCCATTTTTACATTGATTTGCACCATTTGCAATGAAAAAAACTTCTGAAAAACAGCTGAAAATAATAAAAACAGCGGGTAGGGAGTTGTGGGTGATGTTTTATTTTATTTTCTAATATTTGTTTTTTGTCTCCTGCCACTTAATACCTTGCTCTACTCTTAGCTCTCTCTATATTTCAATGGCTGTGGCTCATTGTCGGTCTCTCGCTCATCGGGACAGTGCACACAACTGAAGACAAAACATGTAGATATCTACCGTAGCTAGTTTGAAATTTGAAGTAGCTTCTGCGACTAGTCTCGGCATGTCGCAAGAGTGCGCACATTACAGGACCGATGCAGTCGCTGCCCCGAAGTTTTGGAACAGTTTGCCCCTGCACATAAGAACAGCACCTACTTATCTTTTTTTAACTCTCAGTTAAAAACATCTTTTCTTTCTGGCATTTGGTCTCACAGAGTCATGATAAATGATTTGTTGTTTGTTCTTCATTGTAAACTTTTTATTTTTCTCTTATGCATTTTCCATTTTATATACTTTCATTTTACAGCACATTGGTCAACGGTATGTTGTATTTAATTGTGCTTTATAAATAAATTGTTGTTGTTGTTGTTCTTCGAGAGATCTGAGACTTCTTCTCGCAGTGCAGTTGGCGACTCAAAACATCAAAGGAGACAAGCTTGAGGCATGTAGAGTACACTAGGCTTTAGTCCATGCGTGTAGAATGTGTCCCCCGCACTTTCAATAAAACCACTTTTTTTTTTACAGGGTAAATGTGTTGATGTGTGTTGTGTGTTTCAAATGGCAAATGTGTATATGTGTAAATGCAAACATTAAAATTCACTGATTAGGCAAATATCTTAAGAGACTTCAGCTGCTCAGTCACGTACTACATGAGCTCGCCATACAGCTATGTTTCCATGGCAACCATGTCACTCCCCCAAGCTGAATGCCACCGATCTCAGCCACCAGTCATTGGTCACGAGTGTAATGTGGCAAGTGCTGTCCACTCATGTATTTACTGTGACATAAAGAATTGTACATTGTGGTGTGGCATCTGTAGATGTTTTTGGTGATGATCTGTGATATTATTATGGTATTATAGCAGGCATCTGAAAGCAGAAGAAGCTTTATTTTAATTACACACGTATTCGGCACTCATACTTATTACACGCAAATTAATTTGCACTTCTAATCCAACACTGGATTACAGTGAGTGACACAACTGTGCCAGAGCAAACCAGTTCATTTGCAAACTTTGAAGATTGTGTGAGCCACTCACAGCAATAATGCAGGCACAAGAAATAAGTTGTAAAAATTGTTTTTATTTCATAATGCTTCCAAGTCTCTACTCAGTGATCATTAGATATAACGATTGCCTATTGATTATTTACTGTCGGAGTTTAACTGAGAAGTAGGGGCCGGTTGCATAAACATAGCCATTAACTTAAGACTTCATCTAACAAATAGTCTGACTAGCTAAAGACACCAGAGAAAGCCTGATGCATAAAACAAGTTCACAGTTGTCTTTAGTAAGATAGTCTAATTCGCATTGCATTATGGGAAAAATAAGACATTGAGCAACTTTAAAAAATGTCCGACAGTGGGCATAGTTTTCCCTCGCTGAAAATATTTGCCAATTAGGAGAATGTAATGCTTCAAAATCGACTGATTTTAACATATATATATATATATATATATATATATATATATATATATATATATATATATATATACACACATACAGGGTTGTGAGGATTACTTTTGAAATGTATTCCACTACAGATTACAGAATACATGCTGTAAAATGTCATTTGTAACATATTCCATTAAATTAATCAAGGTCAGTAACATATTCTAAATACTTTGGATTACTTCTTCAGCACTGGTCTATTTTTTCACTTGTTTTGACTATAAAAAGTCTGCCAGTACAGTAAAAATACATTCTCTGAAAAACCTAAATATCTTATGTAGTGTTGTTTCTAAAACAAGATCAATCAAATTGATCTTGTTTTAAGGATTTTTAGATATTGTTACAGGAAAACAATACAAAAATTATTATCAAGAATAAGATTTTTGCCATAATATCAAAGGTCTTACTAGAAAAAAAGAAATTATGATCCAACGTGAATTTTCTTGATAAAAAATATGACGTGCCTGGTAACATGCATGTAAAACGGCTAGAAATAGCATTTTAGCTTAGCGTAAAGCTGACAGTTTATACAAGGTTTATTTCTATTTCTTCTGCTCCAAACTTACTTCAAACTTACTTCTCTGTCTGCTCGTATGAATGTAACACATCATAAGAAAGTGTTTCACTGCTGTTCAAATGCACTTTGGATCACATCATTTATATGGATAAATATTTTCCATCTGAAAGGACTAAATATTAAATGAAACAAATGAAAATAAAATGCAAAGTAATCTCTTCCGTAATCAAAATACTTTTGAATGTAACTGTATTCTAATTACCAATGATTTAAATTGTAACTGTAGTGGAATACAGTTACTTATATTTTGTATTTTAAATACATATTCCCGTTACATGTATTTCGTTACTCCCCAACCCTGTATATATATATATATATATATATATATATATATATATATATATATATATATAAATTGTTGCCGTTATAAAAGTCAAAGTCTTCCGGTCCTTGGTCTGTAATTAAAATTAGCCATATTATTCAAGTATTATTGCATGGTGAGATGGCTTATTCATGCTGGTGCCATCTTTGATTTTTAATGGGAATGACAATGAGGCTGGGAGGGATAGACTTACAGTCTCTTCAGTGGCATGAACGGTATAAAGCTGTATAAAGCTGCTAGATCACAACTGATTTTCCACAACTCGTGTTGTCTAGAGTTCTTTGTATACAGGGTTGGGAAGTAATCAAGGATTTCCTTGATGGCATACATGGGTCCATCCTCCAGAAGTAGCGGTGGGGGGGGGGGCTCTTCTGCTGGGCCAGGCTCTGTGGAGGAGGCAGACAAAGGTGGGTGGAAGGCTTTGAGGAGTGGTACATGAAATGTTGGGTGAATTCTGTAGTGGGGGGATAATTGCAGTATATACGTCACCGGATTGACCTGTTCCAGGATGGTGAAGGGACCAACGTATCTGGGACTCAGTTCCTTGCAGAGCAGATGTAACCTGATGTCCTTGGTGGAGAGCCACACCTTCTGTCCAGGCTGAAAGGAGGGGGTCGAGGATCTCCGGGAATCAGCGTGTCCTTTATGATGGCACACTGCTCGCTGCAGATGGTGATGGGCAGCGTCCCAGATCCTCTCACTCTCACGGAACCAATGGTTGACTGCTGGAACTTCAGAGGGTTCCCCATCCCAGGGGAACAATGGTGGCTGGTAACCGAGTACGCATTGAAATGGTGTTAACCCAGTCTCAGGTTGGTGGAGTGAGTTCTGGGCATACTCGGCCCATGCCAGAAACTGGTACCAGGAGTTCTGATGGCTGTGGCAGAAGGTTTGGAGGAAGCATCCTACTTCCTAGATTTTCCTCTCCGTTTGCCCGTTAGTCTGGGGGTGATATTCTGATGAGAGTCTGACGGTCACGCCCAAGAGCGAGAAGAAGGCTTTCCATACTCTGGAGACAAATTGCGGTCCTCTATCAGAAACGATATCCTCAGGAAGGCCGAAGTACCTGAATACATGGTTAAAGAGTAACTCAGCAGTTTCTATGGCTGTGGGCAGGCCTTTCAAAGGGATCGGGTGGCAGGTTTTGGAAAACCTTTCCACAATGACAAGAATACAGGTAAATTGGTTAGATGCAGGTAAGTCTGTCATGAAATCCACCCAAAGGTGTGACCACGGTCTTCTTGTAACAGGCAACGGGAGGAGTTTTCCAACCGGAAGGTGACGAGGTGTTCTAGCCATGGCGCATTCTCCACAACACTGGATGAACCTTCTGATGTCTATGACCATTCTGGGCCACCAGAACCATTCCTGGATGAGCGAGAGGGTACGATTGGTCCTGGAGTGACCAGTGCTAACAGAGGAATTGATGGATTCAATGAGGGGAATACGTTGAGAAGATTGAATAAAGGTTTTGTTAGGTGGGCAGCTCGGCGGAGCTGGCTCTGTGGCGGCAGCCTCGGTGATCCTATCGTCCAGGGTCCACTGGATGGGGCTGACCAGCCTGGGTGGCAGGATAGATTCAGGTTGGTCAGAACCTTCCTCAGGAGCATAGAGTCTAGAGAGGGCATCTGATTTGCAGTTTTGGACCCTGGGCGATAGGTGATGGTGAAGTTAAACCGGGTGAAGAAGAGGGCCCATTGAGCTTGCCGGGGATTCAGTCTCTTGGCATCTCTCAGATATTCCAAATTCCGATGGTCAGTTAGGACCAGGAAAGGATGACGGGCCCCCTCCAAACAGTGCTGTCACTCTTCCAGAACTAGTTTGATGGCTAGGAGTTCTCTGTTGCCGATGTCATAATTTTGCTCCGCCAGGTTGAGATTCTGGAGTAGTATGCGCAAGGATGGAGATGGGCTGGATTCCCCTGCTCCTGTGAAAATATGGCACCTACACCTGGTCAAAAGTTTTGAAACACTTACTCATTCTTTATTATAATTTTTTTTTTTTCACATTTTAGAATAATAGTAAAGTCATCAAAACTATGGAATAACATAAAAGAAACTATGGGAATTATGTTGTGACTAAACAAAATACAAAATAAATAAAAACTGTTATATTTTAGCATCTTCAAAGTAGTCACCCTTTGCCTAGAATTGACATTTTCTCAACCAACTTCTTGAGGTATCACCCTGGGATGCTTTTTAAACAGTATTGAAGGAGTTCCCATCTATATGCTGGGCACTTACTGGCTGCTTTTCTTTATTATTTGGTCCAAGTCATCAATTTCAAAAACATTTTTTTTTTTTTTTTTTTAATTTTTTAATTACATTTTAGTTTTATAATGAAATAAATTATTATGGTGGCACAATTACATTTTTGTCTACAAAACTAATTTCAAACATTTAAGCATATGCCTTCAGATCAAAAACATTTTAAGATCATGAGAAACATTTCAGTCAAGTGTTTCAAAACATTTGACTGGTAGTGTATGTATAGCCCCTAATGTTTTGAAATCCTAGAGACGCCCCTACTTTCAAAGTCAAAGCTTTTGACCCAACCAAGAAACAAATGTCTGTCTTCCTGTGTAAGAGGTTATAATTACTAGTACACCCAAAATATAACAGCAATTTCACATTGTAAATACAGATTACATGAATTCTGAAAGTATTTCATAAGCATTAAAGGTGTAGACATGCTAATGTGCTAATCGCAATTAGCATTTTCTCTGTTTTTACACCATATTTTACAAGGCGATTTTACAACATTACTTTATGAAACAGAAATATAATACCCTTTTAGGCTTCATAAAACATTCCAGAAGCAGCACAACAGTTAGTTGTCCCCAAACTCTGGTTTATTTTATTGGAAAATTCTTCCTCGCTCTGACTTTCTCGCGGTGCGAGCAGTAGTGCACCTCAAATAAGCCCCACCCCTCTAATGCAAACTCAGCGAGATTGATGGATAGATGACCAATTAATACACATTAAACTAAAGAGAGCAAAACATTTGTGTGTCACTAAGTGTGTGATGAGCAAGTGCATTGCAACCAAACTTTTTAACCCTTTAAGGTCTGTAACATTTTATGTTATATGCTTAAACTATATACAAATTTTATTAAATTTTGGTCTGGGCTACAACTAAATGTTCTTGGACAGATATTATATCACTGTTTTGACTGCGGAATGATCCAAAAACATTTTAAACTGGAGTACAGCCCATTGAAGAGACTGTCAATCCCTCACAGCCTACAACAAAGATGGCACTAGCATGAATAAGGTCTATAAAATCTAAAGTCATTTAGCCAAAGAGTAAGTGTTTTACTCTAGATATTTGCTGTCAAATCCAGCCCCACAAAGGCATAATGCAGTAACTACACCAACACTGAAACTGAAATTGGCTTCAAAGTTTTCTGATTTTCCCTCAAAATGTCCATTATAAAATTTTCACACTTCATTTTCTCTGAATCTTAGGATAGTTGAGCCAAACCTGTCTGTCACAGCACAGATCATTGGAAAAAATGTGTTAACCTTCAATTGTTACGGGAACTATTTCTACTTGATCTAACCCCTAATGCTGGCTTTTTGTGGTGTAACCTAATGTAGTTAAGTTAATTCAGTTATGTTAAATAATATTTTTAACTTTAATCAAAAAATTTAAAATCTAATTAAAATGGCTAAATCAACCTGATTACTAGTTATACCAACAAAAGTCCTTTTTTAAGGTATGAAAATGACTCCTTTTACAGTGTTGGCTATCCGACATCTAAAGCTTTTTGGTAAATGAAATTAGTAATTTCCACGAGCTCTCTTTTAATTACACAATTTCCCCAATATTGGTTTCTACAGGAGCATAAAGTTGATTCTGGGCTTACTATAAAAATATATATCTTATATACCAGTGATTCCTGCAATGCTATTCTGCAGCGGCCCTCCACCGCTATGAATCTCCAGTGCCACGGCAAGAGAATGATACTCA
This sequence comes from Myxocyprinus asiaticus, assembly GCF_019703515.2. Taxonomy (NCBI): domain Eukaryota; kingdom Metazoa; phylum Chordata; class Actinopteri; order Cypriniformes; family Catostomidae; genus Myxocyprinus; species Myxocyprinus asiaticus. Next base: position 4,353,974 of record NC_059366.1, read on the forward strand.
AGGTGTGAGCTTGCAGTCTGAAATCAATGTGATGAGATAAAAAGAATATGTTCACGCAATAATGCAAAAACAACACGTGTTCCCTATCTGTCACTCACTCGACATTGTGTCAATGTAGTGACACTAGGGGTCACTCTTGGGAGCCCGAGACCCCTCTGGTCTTTGATAAAAGGCCAATGAAAATTGGCGAGTGGTATTTGCATGCCACTCCCCCAGACATACAGGTATAAAAGGAGCTGGTATGCAACCACTCATTCAGATTTTCTCTTCGGAGCCGAACGGTCATGCTCATTGAGCTGAATTCCCACTACTGTTCATTCACCTCTGCTGGATCTGACGGCGCGTTTCAGCGGCTTCTCCCCCCTCTGCACTGGTGCACTGCAGAGAATGCCCCTGGGCGCTTCGGCAGAAATAAAAGAGTATATTTTGCTAAAAATGTACATTTCTCTAAAAGAGCGGCACACACAGAACGTCTTTTTAAAGACGTGTCTTTTTAAAGATGGCTTTCCGATTGTGTGTTATTCCTGGTTGCGCTCATTATCTCTCGCCTTCTGACGGTCACGATCACTGTCTTTCGTGTCTGGGCACTGCTCACGCGGAGACAGCATTCGTGGATGGTCATGTACTCATTGCGAGGACGTGTCCATGGCAACGATGTAGTCGCGGCTCGCCTTCGTAAGAAAGCAAGCCACCCCAGAGGCTCCCCGCCTTGGTCCATTTACCCACGGGTATGAGGCCAGCGCGGCTAGCACTGGGGGCGATTTGGGGACAACAATGGGACCGCCTCCGCCGGGTATCCCCCCGCAGACCTCCCATTCCCCAGCAAGCTCGTCTGTCCCGATCGGGCTTCCGGATGAGTCCGCCGGCTCGTCTCACAGCGAGTTCGACCTCTAATTCGGAGCCCGCGAAAGTGATGAGCTCTTGAGCGCAGCATCGGAGAGCGGGCTCGTCCAGTCGGACGTGGAAGCCTCAGCTGGGCTCCTCCCTTCGGGGACGATTGCCCAGTCACAGGCTGACGTGGAGATGATGACATGCTTTCCTGGGTAGCCGCGAGCGTCGGCTAGAGTGGAACCCTCCGCTCTTCCCTGAACCCTCGCGACTAGATGATTGGTTCCTGGGCTCGCGGCGCCGCTCAAAGCCATGCCCCGCCCCCGTTCCTTTCTTCCCGGAAGTGCATGAAGAGCTGACAAGGTCGTGGGAGGTCCCGATCTTTTCAGCTTCCCCACCCTCACTACCCTCGATTGGGGGGCGGCCAAATGCTATTCGGCAATCCTCCGGTGGATAAAGGTGCTCGCAGTGCACCTATGCCCGCAGAGCACCGCCACCTGGTGCGGGTGCCCAAAGCCCCCATCCAAGGCCTGTAGATTTACGTCGTCTCTAACGGCCAAGGCCTACGGTACCGTTGGACAAGCCGCCTCTGCCCTGCATGCCATGGCTCTCCTGCAAGTCCGCCAAGGCGCTAAAGGAACTGCACGAGAGTAGTTCTGCCCTGGGATTGATGCAGGAGCTGCGCTCGGCGACAACCTAGTTGAACCTGGTTGAGATGGGTGAGGCCAACAGGACACAATTCCTTGCTGCCCCCATCTCCCAGGATGGCCTATTCGGCGACACCGTCAAGGACTTTGCCCAGAATTTCTTGACGGTGGAACAGTAGACGGAGGCTATCTGGCATATCCTGCCCCGGCGCGGCTCAAGATCCCGCACCCCATCTGCTCATCGCCAAGGCGTCCCCCTGTGGTGACTGCACCGGTTCCACCACAACCCTCCCCTTCGGCCCGGCCTCGGCGTGGAGCCCACCACAGGAAGCAGATGCCACCTGTCGCGGCCACCCAGAACCCGTGAAAGGCTTCAAAGCGCCCTTGAGACGGGCGACCCAGGGTTGATGAAACCTGCTGCTCTGGAGCTGGTAAGCAGACCTCTCCATCTTTGTTACCTTTGCGTTTAAATGCGCTGCATGCCCAAGTGGCTGCAGTACTCAAGAGTTCAGCAAGAGCGGTTTCCTTGTTCCCTGGGTCACGTATCCAGTGTGCACGGCCATCATCACGACCACCGTCCACCACTCTATTTGGCAGGTTTGGCACTCCAGCGGTGGTCTCCCGCCCCTGAGCGCCCAGCTGTGGCTCAAATCCGCCCCTGATGTGACAGTCTCCACGGGTCACGAGGCCAGGCCTCTTTCTGGCTGTTCCAGGGGTGGTCACAAGGAGCCAGGTAAGTGCTTCGATGTCCCTAGACTCAGCACGGCCACGACATGGTGTGGCACCTCGAGCTCCAACCCACCGCAAGGCCCCACCTGCTGGTATGTCTGACGATGTTGTCCCTTTGGTTCCCCTTGCACGGAACTTGGACGCGTGGCTTGCACTTTCCAATCTGTCGCAATGACTGTTCCGGACCGTCCGACTTGGCTACGCGATTCAGTTCGCCAGGCATCCGCCCAGGTTCAGCAGTGTCCACTTCACCTTGGTGAAAGACAAAAACGCTGCTACCTTGCGTGGAGATCGCTACCCTCCTACGGAAGGGCGTGATAGAACCTGTCCCTCCGGCCGAGATGAAGAAGGGATTTTACAGCCCCTACTTCATTATACCAGAAAAAAAAGGCGGTGGTTGCGGCCAATCTTGGAACTGCGAGTACTGAACCGGGCTTTACACAGACTCCCGTTCAAGATGCGGTTGCAAAAACGCATTCTGGTGAGCGCCCGGCATCAAGATTGGTTTGCGGTGGTAGACCTGAAGGATGCATACTTCCACGTCTCGATCCTTCCTCGACACAGACCCTTCCTGCGGTTTGCATTCGAGGGTCAGGCATATCAGTACAAGGTCCTCCCTTTCGGCCTGTCCCTGTCTCCTCGCATCTTCACGAAGGTCGCAGAGGCAGCACTTGCCCCGCTAAGGGAGGTGGGCATTCGCATGCTCAACTATCTCGATGACTAGCTAATCTTAGCTCACTCTCGGGACATGTTGTGTGCACACAGGGACTTGGTGCTCTCACACCTCAGCCGACTAGAGCTTCGGGTCAACTGGGAAAAGAGCAAGCTCCTCCAGTTCAGAGCATCTCTTTTCTCGGTTTGGAGTTGGACTCAGTCTCATTTACAGCACGCCTCACGAACGAGCGCGCCCAGTCGGTGTTGGTCTGTTTGAAGGTGTTCAAACAGAAAACAGTGGTTCCACTGAAACTTTTTCAGAGGCTCCTGGGGCATATGGCATCCTCAGCGGTGGCCACCCCACTCGAAATGATGCATATGAGACCGCTTCAGCACTGGCTTCAGACTCGAGTCCTGAGGTGGGCATGGCACTGCGGGACACATCGCGTGATCATCACGCCGGTCTTTTCAGAGACCATCTTTTCAGCCCTTGGGCCGACCTCTCATTTCTACGGGCAGGTGTTCCCCTAGAACTGGTCTCCAGGCACGTCGTGGTCACGACGGACGCCTCCAAAATGGGCTGGGGTGCTGTTTGCAATGGGCATGTAGCCGCCGGCTTGTGGACGGGCCCGCATCTGCATTGGCACATCAACTGCCTCGAGTTGTTGGCAATTCTGCTCATCCTGCAGAGGTTTCGGCCGTTGATCCAGGGCAAGCACGTGTTAGTTCAGACAGACAACACTGCAATGGTAGCATATGTCAACTGCCAAGGCGGTCTGCGCTTTCGTTGTATGTCACAACTCGCCCGCCGTCTCCTCCTCTGGAGTCAGCAGCACTTCAAGTCGCTGCGAGCCACTCACATCCCATGCAACCTCAACACTACAGCGGATGTGCTGTCATGACAGGTTACCCTCAGGGGAGAGTGGAGACTCCACCCTCAGGTGGTCCAGCTGATTTGGAGTCGATTCGCCTCCCAAGAATCCTCCCCACTGCCCGCTCTGGTACGCCCTGACCGAGGCCCCCCTCGGCATAAATGCGCTAGCACACAGCTGGCCCCCTGGCATGCGCAAATATGCGTTTCCTCCAGTGAGTCTACTTGCACAGACCCTGTGCAAGGTCAGGGAGGACGAGGAGCAGGTCGTCCTGGTAGCACCCTACTGGCCCACCCAGACGTGGTTCTCGGACCTCACGCTCCTTGCGACAGCCCCCCCGGTGAATTCCCCTGAGGAAGGACCTTCTTTCTCAGGGACGGGGCACAATTTGGCACCCGTGACCAGACCTCTGGAATCTCCATGTCTGGCCCCTCTGGCCCCTGGATGGGACATGGAAGACATGATCACTCAGGCTAGGGCCCCCTCTACGAGGCGCCTGTATGCCTTTAAGTGGCCTCTGTTCACTAAGTGGTGTTCTTCCCAATTGGAAGACCCCTAGAGATGCGCAGTCGGATCAGTGCTTTCTTCCTGCAGGAGAGGTTAGAAGGGAGGATGTCCCCTTCCACCTTGAAGGTGTACGTTGCCGCCATAGCAGCACACCACGACACAGGTGACGTAAGTCCTTAGGGAAGCATGACCTGATCATCAGGTTCCTAAGAGGCGCCAGGAGGCTGAATCCCCTCAGACCATGCCTCGTTCCCTCATTGGACCTCTCTGTAGTTCTTCAGGGTCTACAGAGAGCCCCCTTTGAGCCTTTGCAGTCAGCTGAGCTTAAGGCACTCTCCTTGAAGTCTGCCCTCCTGACTGCGCTCACTTCCATCAAGAGGGTAGGAGACCTGCAAGCGTTCTCTGTCAGCGAAACGCGCCTGGAGTTTGGTCCAGGATACTCTCACGTGATCCTGTGACTCCGACCGGGCTATGTGCCCAAGGTTCCCACGACCCCTTTTAGGGACCAGGTGGTGAACCTGCAAGCACTGCCCCAGGAGGAGGCAGACCCAGCCCTGTCATTGCTGTGTCTGGTGCGTGCTTTACGCATCTATTTGGATCGCACGCTGAGCTTTAGGATCTCTAAGCAGCTCTTTGTCTGTGTTGGTGCACAGCGGAAAGGAAGCGCTGTCTCCAAGCAGAGGATCACCCACTGGCTCACTGACGCCATAACTATGGCATATCACACCCAGGACATGCCGCCCCTGGTAGGGCTACGAGCCCTGTCAACCAGGGGTGTAGCGGCCTCCTGGGCCCTGGCCAGGGGTGCCTCTCTAACAGACATTTGCAGAGCAGCAGGCTGGGCAACACCCAACACCCTTGCAAGGTTCTACAACCTCCAGGTGGAACCGGTTTCATCCCAGGTAGTGGCACACAATACAAGCGGATAAGCCCGGGATAGCCGGCCGGGTGTATCGCTTGCACATAGCACCTTCCACCTCCTTTTGAGCTGAAGACGTGCGCCATGAATTCCCAGTAGTGTTCACAAGTTTTGTTCCCTAGTTGACTTCCTCCAAGCCCTGTGGCAGTCGAGTTTTCGGAGAGACTCGCTACCGGCCCAGTACACGTGCAAACTAAGAGCCCTGTTCTGGGGTAGGTGCTCTGTATGTGGTGGTTCCCTGTAAGGCTAACCCCATGCGATATATATCTTCCGCTAATTCGTTTCCCTGTTGGCAAACTGCGTCTTCCTTGGGCAGAGCCCCTCTCTCCATGTTTGTAGTAACTCCTCCCCCATTGGGTAGGATCTACCTTGAAGAATCTCCACATGGTTGGAAAGACCATGTGACATATTCTTCCACTTAAATACCCCCCCCCCCTCTTTTTGGGCGAGGTGTGGTCTCCGCAGTGTCTTCCCCTTGGGAGGGACACCCCCCGACTAGACCTGGCGGCCCAGTCGGAAAATCCCCCTTCTTTTTCAGGGAGTGGAAAAAGAGAAGGGAAAAAGTGGCCACGACTGGGTTAAGCCTGTCTCTATCTCTTGAGTAGTTGACTTGTCCCCAAAGGGCCGTTCGACACTCATAACTATGTTGGGGAAGGTTACATGTCGACCTGGTGTGCTGGCTATGAGGCACACAGTAGTCTGCCCACCACACACCACCAGTTCACGTAACACAGTTCAGCCAATTGTGGCGTTTCGTATAGGGACCCCTAGTGTCACTACATCGACACAACGTCAAGTGAGTGACAGATAGGGAACATCATGGTTACTTGTGTAACCTCCGTTCCCTGATGGAGGGAATGAGGACAGGAGTGTCCCTCCTGCCACAACGCTGAACTACCCGCTGAAATGGCCGGACCTTATATCGGCTCCTCAGCATAAAACCTGAATGAGTGGTTGCATACCAGCTCCTTTTATACCCGTATGTCCAGGGGAGTGGCATGCAAATACCTCTCGCCAATTTTCATTGGCCTTTTATCAAAATCAAAATCAAGATATGATCTTATGAATATTAAATTGCAAAGGGCTGTGATCTAATCAAGCAAACAGTCTGCATGTGCCATGCTCTGCTCTGCGGAGCTCTGTTCTGAGTGCACGTGAGGTGGTGTGCTCCCTCCACGAATCTCATCTCATGCACAGAATAACAGATATGTTGTGTTCAACTGTATTTGCAGTGCTCTAAATTCACTTTAACTGACCATTACAAGTTACTGTACAATTACAAATACAAAATCTCATAACACCAGTGTGGCAGGGCGGAGGGCGGGGCCGGGTCGTGATTCTGCACACCCGGCCCCTAATCAGGCTGATCAAGCCCGAGAGGGATAAATGCGACCGGAGACGGCAGTGCGACAGAGAGAGAGTTGTGGGCAGCTGCCCGACACCTGTGTGTGTATTTGTCTTTTTGGTTAAGTTTATCATTAAATTATAATTTATATTGTCAAGCCGGTTCTTGCTTCCTCCTTTGCATTGAACTGTGTTACAACCAAGTTTTCAAGAAGCGGAGATGAGAGCATTTTACCAAATTGGAATTCACAGGCGCTCATTCAAAGGCTTTTGTTAACTGGACTTCACACAGTTAATTACTGCATTTTTTTAACCAGATTCCATAGCAATGCCGCATACAAATGAAGAAATTATTACAGAATATTACTTGTGTAATAATGATAGGATTGTTGTTATTTATTATTATAATACATTTGTAATTAGGGCTCGAAATTAACGTTTGTTTTTTATTGCAAAACCTAGCCCCTTGAGAATGCAAACAATAGAGACCAGGGCGCATATTACAAAAAAAAAAAAACGTCCTATCTCAAGTCTTAAGTTAAGATCTGATCAGTTAAGTTAGATTTTTCACAGATATTACAGAAGTAAATCCTAATCTTTTCTTACAAAATCTTGTCTTATCTCTAGTTAGGAAATCCTAAACCACTCCATCGAGATCGATAATCAACTTGTTACCAAGCAACCAATGAAGTGCAAATGGCTGCTGTGAATTAAACATTAGATAGGTGAAAATGGAGAAACAAAATTGACATGCTTTTTTTTTTTTTTTTTTTGGTGAGGGGGGGGATTTTCCCCCTTTTTCACCCAATTTGGAATGCCCAATTTGGAATGCCCTATTCCCAATGTGCTTTGAAGTCCTCGTGGTCGCATAGTGATTCGCCTCAATCCGGGTGGCGGAGGACGAATCCCAGCTGCCTCCGCATCTGAGACCGTCAACCCTTGCATCTTATCATGTGGCTTGTTAAGCACGTTGCCACGGAGACATAGTGCATGTGGAGGCTTCACGCCATCCACCGCGGCATCAACGCTCAACTCACCATGCGCCCAACCGAGAATGAACCACATTATAGTGACCACGAGGAGGTTACCCCATGTGACTCTACCCTCCCTAGCAACCGGGCCAATTTGGTTGCTTAGGAGACCTGGCTGGAGTCACTCAGCATGCCCTGGGATTCGAACTAGTGAACTTCAGGTGTGGTAGCCAACGTCTTAATTGACGTGCTTTTAATTTCAAGGCTGCAGAAATAAAAGTTATGATAACTGCATTATCATATTTCGTGGGAGTCTGTAATTATTTTTAGTGTTTTCTCATCAAAGCGCTGCACATCATCTGGGTTTTCCAAAAGTGTTTCCACCATCAAACATTGCTTTTTTGCATTTTGTATTGCTAATAAATGTAGTGCTATTCTCGGACAGTTTTCAGTTAGGACGCCAGTGAGGTTGTCCTAAAGTTAGGACACTTATTTAAGATTTTTTGCAAATTAGGATGCTTCTTTAATCCTCTTTTCCTTTCTGGAGTTAAGATAAGATAATGCATTTAGGAAATGTTATTCTGTGATAGCTTTTGTTCTAAATGAGATCATAACTGAAATTGCCATGGTTACCAAACAGATAAGATAGGATTCTAAACTTAAGATCTTTCTGTAATAGGATCGGAGACAATTATTTAAAATGTGAATTCTAAAAATATACAATTAGTAATGATATATTGTACATAACAGCTACTTTTTAATACAATTGTATTATTAATTTATTAATTTAAATATTTGTTCAGATTGAGAATTAGTTTTACCTAACTCTATCAATACAAAAAATTATCCCAAAGGACAATACACTGTGTGTGTTTAATCTGGCTTGAAAAATATAGTGGATCATTGAATTATCTCCCTGACAATCACAGTTGTAGCCATTTTATGAAACAAGAAATTATGAGATTTATGTTAAATGTGTTACATTTATGTTCTAGTTCATTAAATTATTACTATTATTTTAAGTCATATTTATTGTCTAATTTGTATTGGTATTTTTACATCTGTTTTCGAAGTGTGATTTTTTTAAGTCACTGCAAATGGGGCAAGTGGATGAAGTGAATGGTTCCGATTTTTTTTTTTTGACCACTTCATTATTTTAATTATTCAATTAATCATTCGTTTTGTTTGAAATGTAATTTGAATTTTGAAATATTTTTGGTTTCATTTTTTTTGTGTTTCAATAAATGAATAAAAACATTTCAAGCAAAATTGACCAATAGAAGTGAATTGTGTGCAAAAAAGGTAAAAAGTGGTAAAAAGAAAATCTTGGAAGAGGAAAAACCTGTTTAACTAGTTGTGGTTTTGGGGCATTTGCAGATTGGAAGCACAATTGAGTGTGATTTCTATGGACTGTGTCAGAAACTACATTCATAGCCAATCACCAATTTTCCACTATGCTCAACAAAATATTATATGACGTGAGCAGCGAGTCTCACATCATACAATAGTTTGTTGAGGAGAGTAGAAAATTGGTGATTTGTTCAAAGTTTTCATCTAAGGACACTACAAGGCTTTGAACAATTGCTAATGAAAAACATCTAAACCTACTCATTTATTTTCCATATGTAAAACACTTTCAACATGAGGAGGTCTGCTTTATTGTCTGGATAGAAGTTAACCCTACAACACGAGGAAGGCGGTCATTAAATGTGTACATTTAGAATTGCTGTTTGTTCATGGATTCAAGCCGTCAGTGTGACAGTATAATTAGATGAGCTGTTTGCATTTTACTGTAACATCTGTGACCATGCTGACCTCTGTTAATCTGAGCATATAGTTGTACCCAGTTTAAAAAGACATATACTGACATTTATAAATGAATACTATGCATGATTTTGCTTGTTTTTACATTTTACTTTTAAAAGGGGTGAGAAAAACTTCCCATATCTTCTGTTGTTTTGCCGCAAAGTCACTGGGTAATATGGCTATTACTAATATAATGCTTGGCTCAGTGTTAGTCCATTGGTAAATCTGACAAATCACACTTCTGCTCCTAGTTTTTGCATTTACACATTTGTTTTGCCAATTTTCCTAATCAACCTGTTATGTTAATAATTTTAAATCTTGATGTTTGCCTGCCTGATCTCATGAAAATTATGTGACTGTGGCAACATTTTAGCAAAATGATATTACGTGGTTCATTACACATACTATATTGCAACAGTTCTGAGGTGAAATGTAAAATGTGTGCCACAAATAGTGAGATAACTTTTCTTACGAAACAATATTTTTTTTTCTAATTGACTAAACTAAAAACTTAAACTAAACCTAACTGATAGTGTCATAAAAACACAATATGACATGAAAAACACAATTGCTGAAGCAACCATGTCATTTTCTGGTGCTTTTATGCAACTTTCGTCTCATGTGTCAATTTGCATGCTCCTCGGGACACGTACCATCATTCTTTGCATCGCAAGTGCAACGCTCTATCTGTTGGGATTAATTTGAAAAACCGTTAACATATGAAATAGCTTTGTGATCCCATGTGAAAGCAGACTGATCTCACAATGAAATCGGAAACTGTAGACTGACTGTTCTTTAGCTAAAATCGGTATGTGCTTACCGATATTGGAAACACTGCCCCCAGTGGCCAAAGCGGTAACTGTTGTTGGCCATATTGGCACGCGTGAGCTTTTTCCAGGTGTAATGTCCATGGAGGGGTGCCAAAAGCAAGTTGTGAAGTGAGTTGTTTTCAGCTGTACAGGCTGTAATACAGTGAAGAGGAAGGCATATTTTATAAACTGAACAGAGCTTGATAAAAGTAATCTGTAAAGGAGACCAAACTTTGCCCCACTGTCAAAAGATTTCAGTTTAGCCCTATATAAATATTTTTTTTTTATTTTTTTATTTTTTTACAGATGTTACTGTTGTTAATATCATAATTTTCATCTGCATCCCAACCTCAAAAATAATGCTTTATTGTCAAATGTGCATTTCAGTGCACAGAGTATGCAATATTATTGGTAACTGCATGGGTGCTACTGCCAGATTTCCAGCCAGCCCATCGATGACACACATAACGCTGATGTGGAACAGGCTGAAACTGAGTTTGACACCCCTGGCCTATATTATATAATCATAGCTAATTACTGAAGTGTTTCATGTACAGTATGATTATACTTCTTTTGAATCTTTGTGACTCTATATTTTAATGATCATGACGTTATCACACAGTGCAATCATTCTGTTATTCATATATGTCATGAAAAGCTCCCTAAATCACTCACATTTGACCCCTCCCCCTCCTGTTAGATTGTGTCATTGAGATGAAATAATTGAACTAATTGATGGCTGGATGACATGAGGCCAGAGGGAGATTAAAAAACAGCAAGTAAATTGCCAGCTGTAATTAGGACTATATTTAGAAGAAGAGTGATTTATAACCTAACAGACTGTTGAAAAGCCCCATTTTGGTTTTGACAATACAGACACTTGAGGTAGGTGGACAATTTTCAAGAATAGCTCCTGAATGTATAAGAAAAGTGAATTTGATAATGAAACACATTCTAAGACAGCAGAAGACATATTCTAATTTCAGCTCTTCCAGCTATTTGGATTCCTGAGTGACTTTCGAACAAATGTACTTTATACCAAACTTAGTCTTTATTATTTCTATTTTCCACATTTTTAAATAATTCAGCTATTAAAAAAAGCTATTAAATTAAAAATTTAGATAAAGAAAAATCACTCATAGGCACAATTTGTATTTGTCTACAGAACTTAGACTAATTAAGCACAAGTCAAAAGGTTTTTATGATCATAAGGAACATAAATTCAGTCAAGTATGTCCAACTTTAGACAGGTAATGTAATACCTCCCAGAGAAACTACGAGGCAGCTACAACTTATAATATTACATTTCAGCATAAAATACAGGTGTATTCTATTTTACTGATGGTCATAGGGGTTGCTCTGTGAATCATGTGAATCATAAGTACCCCCCCCCCAGATGGAGTCCCATCTGCTGCTCTTTAAACTTGACACATACAATACTACTAAATTGTAAACAGTGTAATACTTTGTTTATATACAAAATAAGGAAAAGGGGGAAACAGAACAAAACAGAAAATTAAACACACACACACACACACAAAACATTCCCACCCCAAAATACACAACTAAAAAAAATATATAATTCCAAATTTCACACTGAATATGTCTTAGGACGTAACACCTCCACACCGAAAAGATACAAACAAATATTTTTGTAGCTACATCAAAAGGTTACACTTTACAACAGAACAACTAACTGCCAGTTTTCAGCAGTGTGGACTCTGCACAGCACATCTGTGACAATGTTTTTGGTGAATGGCGAATGTCCAGGGCTGCTTTTCCCAAAAGCATCGCAAGCCTAAGTAGATCATAGAAACCACTGGCGCCAGTTGTCTCTACGATCAACTTAAGCTTTTGATGCTTTTGGGAAATGCAGCCCAGTTTGAATTCTTGAATTATGAGGGACCAACGCATCAAGTGTTGGTCTGAGTTACACATGTGCGACAAAAAGACAAGCAGGTGTCCACAACAATTGGAAACAAACTACCACTGAATTACATTTCGAAGAACTGGAGCAAAAATAACAGGGCAAGGACATCCTTTTCAATGGTGCTATGCTTGGGATTGCATGGAGAATTTTTTATTTTATTTTTTTAAGTAGCAAATTGGCTGATCAACACTGGCTTCACTGTCTTGCAACAGGACTGATCCAGCAATAATAGTGCTTGCATCAAACTCCAACTTAAACGGATGAGTAAAGTTAGGCACGGACAGTACTGGAGCATTAAACAGAATATCCTTTACTATGTTAAAGGCATGCTCGCACGTAGGTGTCCACTTAAACACCTGGAAGGCACTGAAGAGATTGGCTAATGGTGAAACAATGGTTGCAAAATTATGACAAAACCCTCGATAATATCCCAACATCCCCAAGAAGTGGCATAACTCGTTTATTCACCGGCGTGGGATCTCAATAATGGCAGAGAATTTTGCATCCACTGGGTGTACCTGACCTTGGTGAACATGTTTACCCAAGTAGGTGACTGTAGCTTTGGCAAATGAACATTTGGCCAAATTCAAAGTCAAAGAGATGCTTTGTGAATCGAGTAAACACACCATGTAGCATTTCTATATGTTCTCCCCAACTGAAAGAATAGACAAAAACATTGTCTAAAATGCCTCACTCCTCTGCATTCCAAGCAGCACTGTCTGCATAAGGCACTGAAAAGTAGAGGGGGCATTGCACACACCAAAGGTCATAACGGTGTACTGTAGGAAGTCATCAGGCATAACAAAAGAGATATTTCAGATTCATGAGAGGTAGGAAGAACTTGACAGTATTCTTTCGAAAGGTCTAGCTCTGTCACAAATTTAGCAGAGCCCTGTCTGTCAATGCACTATTTCATACATGAGAATGAGTCGGGCTTCATAACTGCAGAAACCCTGTGATAGTCAGTGCAGAAACGGAACCACAGATCAGACTTCGGACCAGCAGATACAGTAGGGCAAACTCCACGCACTCTGACAGATTGCATTGGTTTGGGTTGGAATGTGTAGGGATTTACTGGTTGTTTAGATTAGTGTTACTGTCAGAAATAATTAATAATTATTTCTTTAGTTATTAATTAATATTTAAATTAATTAATTGAATCTAACTCATTAAAACCTCATATGGGGCTCCAGTAAATGTAGTGCATTACGTTTAGCAGCGGGTTTGGTTATTAGCAATAATTAATAATTATCAAAGACAATTACTAATTATTAAAATCAATAGAACATTGATGAGAATCAATGCTAGCTTTTTCTAATCCTTTAAATCAACAATTATCAAAGATAATTGTTAATTGTTAACATCGATGAAACATTAATTAAAATTAACACTAGCTTATTGATCATTCAAATTCAACAATCATCAAAGATAATTATCAATTATCAAAAATCAATACAATATTAATAAGGATTAACATTGACGGTGCACCACCCTGGAATCAGGGACTAATAACCAGATAGTATAACAGTCTCAATATTAGATTGTTCTCTTAGGAAAATCGACATCTGAAGAATATCGATTTTCGGGGAAAAAAACAATGAATGAAGGCTTGAATCCGAGCACTGACATCCCGTCAGCATGACACAGGTGTATGCAAAACAAATCAAAACACTTCTCTTTGTAATATAACAAAGTTTATTTATGCAGTAATATCAATTCATAATTAATACAATGCAGTCAATAAACTTCCGACTTACAACTACAAACTAAACAGTGATATGATTAGATATGGAAATCAAAATAATCCTATAACACATGAGGGTGTGCGTGTGTGTGTGTGTGTGAGAGAGAGAGTGAGTGTGTATGTGTGTGTGTGTGTGTGTGTGTGTAAGGAGGGACACACACAAAATTGCGGACGTGACTCATGGAGAGTGTGTCACGCGAGACTTCCGGCCAGAGAATATGGCCGCGAATATGGGCGGAGAGAAACCAGTCAATGGCGTCTATCAGTTACCACATGTATCCGCTTGTTCGATAGCTTAGGGACAAAGCTGAGCTTTATCACGAAGCTATCTACTAGCCAAAAATGTGTCCGAGAATGTTTGTGAGGGATCGCGCGCACGCGTGTGTGTGTGTGTGTGTGGTTAGTACGAGAGAGAGAGAGAGAGAGAGAATAAAGTGATGGCCCCAAAGCCGGTTTCGCGATCGTGGGAGAGGAAGCAGCTGTTAGTTTATCACTCAGAGACGCGGTGGATGGCTCGTAAACTGTCCCGGTCTTTGATTCTTTAATGGATAAACTCAGTTTGCCGGTCTCACCCACGATGGCGGAAATGCACAACAGTCCAATGTGGTTGGACCACAATACAGCAAATCAAATTCGTAATAGTTAATACCCTGAGTATTAATAATGAGCGGACATGGCGGTCCGTAAACTGTACAAGCAATAACCTTGGTACACAAGAATAACACACTATAATATTCTATCTCTGCCCAGACATAAACCACTTACTTGAATCGCATGAGGTTGCACAATGTGTGTTCATCCGTCCTTTAACTCAGACTCATTCCTCGAGGCTTGGGTGATGACGGGAGGCCGTTTCCTCACTCTGTCGGCGGGCGGTACGGCTGCTGATTCTCGGCGGGCTGGTGGAGAAATCAGTGACATCGACTTGATTGAAGATGGAAGAGAAATCTTTTATCTCTTCACTTCTGCAGGCAAACGGATGAAGATGCGGATTGCTCGGCAGTCTCCTTCGGATCCGTTAGAGTGTTCAGTGGAACACAGAGTAATCTCAACTCATCCAGCGAGATGGAAATTGTATGGCCACAGTTTTAAGTCGGACGTTACTTCCTTGTGCCACGAGGCTGCACCTGAAAGCAGCGATGAGCTGCATCTACACACGGCGAGCAAAGTTGCTGGAAATAAATCCCGGAAGCATTTCAGAGGTATTTCTACTCCTGATGATGTCATGGTTGAGGTGCGTTCTGTTGTGTGCCTCATCCAATAGGAGTTGAGAGTTCGATCCTTTAGTGAGCAAGGCTTCATGGGATTTGTAGCCTGTTTTGGACTCCCTTTGTTTGATTTTGGCGTGATTTTTATCAGTAAAATTTATGACTTGGTATGTGGGGGCCTGAGTTAGGTTTTACGACTGTGTTAGGCCTGCCTTTGTCTTCTATCGGAATACATGAGGCCCAAAATTCCCCCCTTTGGTCTGAAGAGTTGGTTGTTGTCCAGCATCTTTAGAGCAACTGAAGGGCTGAACAGTTCTTGTCGGTTCACAGTAACCTGTGGGTTACGCCATCCATGTATTCCTGATAGGAAAGAAAACGGTTGCACAGTCCATACAGTTCAATAGAGTTCACAGAGGCTTTATCATCTGGACAGAGATTGAGGCACATCTGGGCATAGAACTTCTAGCTAAATCTAAAACTACATTCATCACACATAAACATTTCAAGTTATTGGAAGGCACAGCATTAACCATAACACAATCCTTTGTTGTTCTTTGGTCATAACCTGACATTGGTTACTAGGAACAAAATGTTAGAGGAAAGGAGGGTTAAAGGTTAAAAAGCTTATCCTTGGAAATGATTGGGGTTAACCTGTGGGATGGGCTCAGACTGGTGTGTAAAACGCGGCTGTATGAGGAGTGAGTCCAGTCTGGCCTGTAGGTGTTGAATGTACCTGTACATGGCGTGTGCAATAATTGCGATGATCCAACCACTAAGGAGGAGCCAGAGGGCAACTAAACTGATAGGTTGTTCTTGGTAAGATGACGATCTGCTTTTGTGACTAGGAAATATAGTGGTCAAGCCAGTCGGTTTGAGACTGAACTTCACTAATTTCATCCCTTCAGCCTGAAGCTGCTGTCGAAGGGTGTCATCAATGGTGAGGCTGTGACCTCTAAATGCGTCCATGATCTCAATTTCTGCGTCATGTTTGTTGAAGTTGAGATGATGAAGGACAATATCGTCAATGTACACGGTGGCTCCTTGGGGAACCGTTAAGAACACCGTTTGGTTTGGTAGTGTTAGTTTAATGGCTGTATCATGGCAGTCATATGACTTCGGTGGCTGGTGATAATGAGCCAGCGATTGCCTGCTCGCTCTACCCTTGTCTCTGTTCCTTCATCTTTGATGGACATGCTTCCTTGACACTTGTTCAGGGAATTCTGCTCTTAGGCCGCAGAGGTAGTTAGTCACCTCTCTAACAAAGGGGTTAAGTTTGCAAACCCAATGAATGTTCTTTGTCTTGGTACACATGTTTAGGTTAGGGATAAGGTAGAGCGAGGGGTCCACATCACGGTAGGCGAGTGTTGGTGGTGTTTTGAGGTGAACGTGTGCATTACCTCTCTGAAAACCAACATTAAATACGGACTTTAATCTGTATATATTCTGCCTATGATGGTAGATTGAGGATAAATCCTATTTTGAGGTTCTGAGGATTTACATGGATTGGAATTTCAGTGCCAAAACTATATGCCAGGTGTATCTGTGAAGGTTGCACAATGGAGATAGTAGCAGATCTAAGGATTTGTTCGACAAGGTCTAGGAAGACCAGGTAAGCTGGAATCCTTCCACCACTCAGACTGTTGACTGAGGAGCTAATTTCCCTGAGGAGATCCTGCATTAGATCTCTAAATATATGCACATAAGTTGTCTTCTCTGACAAAGTCCCTAAAGCATGCAAAGTGTTATTGATAAGAACGGAGTGCAAATTTACAGTGACTATAGTACCCTGAAGGGTTTTATTCAGGCCCTGTAATTGTTCTTATTGGAGTCGTCATCTCTGCTGGATTTTTGGACGATGGCGACTTGTCCATCTGAAGCTGGCAAACTGTTTTCTGGACCAAGTGGTCTCGGTATGTCAACCTGAGCTCATGTGTCCACGACGGCAGTCAATGAGCGGAGCCAGTCAGTTCAGTAGGTCCTGGCCAATTAACAGTGGTTCTGTATTAATGGGACATATGTAAACAGGGTCTATTAGCATCATCCCTTGAAAGGTGTCAATCCAGGCCTGTTTTGTGATAGACAACCTATCTTGCGTGTAGCTTGTAATGCTTACGCTGCAGTTCTGTCTGTAACAGTTTGCCAAGGGAGAGCTTTGCTCTAGTCACCTCTGCGAAGGTGTTGGAACCCATTAGACTATTTCGAAACCGGTGTCGAGTAGTGTGTGGGAGCTGAATGACCCATGTGTCAGGTGTTGCCCTTACAGTACAGATCGCCCAAGAAGGTCAGAAAAGGAGGGTGTGGCATGTTAGGAGTGACTGTTTTGGGGAGCAACTTGGACCCTGTTCCCCTTTCCCAACCTACAAAGTAAACTTTGGCGTTAACGGGAGGGGGTACATCGTTTAGTCATACTGACAGGGTTTCAGCGCTGTGTTACATTGAGGAGTTCGGCGGACCTGGTGAACAACGGAGCATGTCAAGCTTCGTTACTAACTCAGTCAAGCATCTCCTTATATCCTCCATTTCTTTTCTCAAATCTTGTTCTCTTAGGGGATTTGAAACCTTGCCTACCCACTCACCTTCTTGTTTGGGTTTTCATTTGAAACGCGCCTTTCCTTTCGAATGTTTTGTCGTTTAGGCCTGCCATGACCCTGGGGGTGTGTCTGGTTACCACCCCCCTGGTTCTGTTGCCTACCCTACTGGCAGGGTGATCGGTGCCTCTGGGGTCCGGTTCTAGCATTCACCTTAACGCGAGGCATTTTGTTGCCTTCAAACGCTAGGTCTGCATATTCTGAGGCTTGGATCCCCAGGGCTCTGGCGTCGCCTTCGTGCCCTCGGGCAGGGCGCACGTGTGTCTCCCATGCCAGTTTCACGTACCTTCTGATTTCTTGCATGGTGGGGTTGCCCGTTCTGCAGTGCATCGTGACGTCATATCGCACGCACGTGTGGAGGTTGTGAAGGAAAAGAAACTTGAAAGCTCGTTCCTCCTCCAGACCTGGTGCGTTACTTCCTTGGAAGTACGTGGTTCTCAGGCATCTATAATACTCACGCGGAGGCTCGTGCCTCTTCTGGCTGATGGCAAAAGCAGCTATGGTAGAGGAGGCTTCATCGATATACAGCGAATACTCCTCGCGTAGGGCTTTACACAGAGCTGAGTAGTGGTTTCGTTTACCAGTCGGTAGCGTTTCCATGAACACTGGACACTCCTTACCGTGGTATTCCATATAAGCTTGAGTTTTTCATGTGACGAAGCGTAAGGCAAGTCAACCAGACAGTGCTCAATTTCTCTGAGATAATTGTCGATGTTTGAATCTCGATTACTTGGGTCAAAGCGCTCTATGTCCCCTGCGAGGGACTCGAGTTGTCGATGCGCAAGCGTTGGTGGCGGTATGACCATGGGTCATCCGAGTCATCCGAAACACAATAGTCACTCAGATCGCTATAGCGATGAGGACAACTTCCTCCCCTTCATGGTGGGGAAGGAGTCCAGTCGACGCGTGGGGGTGAACCCCGGGTTGCGTACAGCTCTCTGGCTAATGGGATCTTCAAGCCGCTTACACCACTCTGGGCTTGAAAATAATTGTCCCCCCTCCATGGTGTGGAATCAGTCGGTTTGAAACGCATGGTGGCGTGACTGAAAACTGACTGAGGAGGGCAACTATAAGGAGGGGCACCTTCATCCAACCAACGGGCCGCTGGAGGAGCTTGAAAAGTGTCTTGGAGTATGAAGTCAGAGCCTGTACCACTAGGGGCAGCTCGGCTCCTAGCGTGTGTCCCTGGGTTTCTCAGGGACATGTTTCTACGCGTAGTGCTAAAGAGGGTGTCCTCTTCTATGTCAGATGCTGTGCTGTGCATTTCAGCTGCACTTACCTGATCTGACTCTACTCTTAGCTGGGTAGCTTGAAGCTGCCTGCGCAGGGTTTCGTTTTCTTCCTGCATCCGGGCAATATCTTCCTGTGCCTGGACTTTCTCAGCTTGGATGCAACTAACGTCTTGGTGCAGGCTGAGATTTTCCCTCTGCACCACTTGATAGCTGCTCTGCATCTGGGCGAGTTGGGCCTGGTGCTCTGCGGTTTGCAGTTGGGTTCTGCGGTGATGAAGAAGGAACATTTGGCCCACTAGGTCCGGGATTGTGCTCTTTGGCTTCCCGACCGGGTTATTGACATAATCAACTAGGTCTTGCAATGCATCATCACAAAGACTAATATTGTAGCCGTTAAGGTTATCTCTCTCCTCTACGGAGAGACGGAGGACAGCAGCGACTACATCTTGCAGTGCTGGGTCGACTGACCTCTGTGGAGCTTCAGCTCCAGTCACGCAGGGTGATTGGTGACTCATTTTACTGGGACAGTAAAAATTCTTGCGACACAGTGGCTCTGATAGCTTGTTGTTTTACAGTTTCTATAATGCCGAAACGAACGCACAGGTGAGAAGCTTCTATATCAATAGAACATTGATGAGAATCAATGTTAACTTTTTCTAATCCTTTAAATCAACAATAATCAAAGATAATTGTTAATTGTTAACATCGATGAAACATTAATTAAAATTAACACTAGCTTATTGATCATTCAGATTCAGCAATCATCAAAGATAATTATCAATTATCAAAAATCAATAGAATATTAATTAGGATTAACATTGACGGGGCACCACTCTGGAATCAGGGACTAATAACCAGATAGTATAACAGTCTCAATATTAGATTGTTCTCTTAGGAAAATCGACATCTGAAGAATATCGATTTTCGGGAAAAAAAAAACAATGAATGAAGGCTTGAATCTGAGCACTGACATCCCATCAGTTTGACACAGGTGTATGCAGAACAAACCAAAACACTTCTCTTTGTAATATAACAAAGTTTATTTATGCAGTAATATCAATTAATAATTAATACAATGCAGTCAATAAACTTCCGACTTACAACTACAAACTAAACAGTGATATGATTAGATATGGAAATCAAAATAATCCTATAACACATGAGGGTGTGTGTGTGTGTGTGTGTGTGTGTAAGGAGGGATGCGCACAAAATGGCGGATGCGACTCTCATGGAGAGTGTGTCACGTGAGACTTCCGGCCAGAGAATATGGCCGCGAATGTGGGCGGAGAGAAACCAGTCAATGGTGTCTACCAGTTACCACGCGTATCCGCTTGTACGATAGCTTAAGGACAAAGCTGAGCTTTATCACGATGCTATCTGCTAGCCAAACATGTGTCCGAGAATGTTTGTGAGGGATCGCGTGTGCACGTGCGTGTGTGTGTGTGGTTAGTATGAGAGAGAGAGAATAAAGTGATGGCCCCAAAGCCGGTTTCACGATCGTGAGAGAGGAAGCAGCTGTTAGTTTATCACTCAGAGACGCGGTGGATGGCTCGTAAACCGTCCCGGTCTTTGATTCTTTAATGGATAAACTCAGTTTGCCGGTTTCACCCGTGATGGAGGAAATGCACAAAAGTCCAATGTGGTTGGACCACAATACAGCAAATCAAATTGGTAATAATTAATACTCTGAGTATTAATAATGAGCGGATATGGCGGTCCATAAACTGTACAAGCAATAACCTTGGTACACAAGAATAACACACTATAATATTCTATCTCTGCCCAGACGTAAACCTCTTACTTGAATCGCATGAGGATGCAGAATGTGTGTTCATCCATCCTTTAACTCAAACTCGGTTCCCGAGGCTTGGGTGATGATGGGAGGCCGTTTCCTCGCTCTGTCAGCGGGCGGTACGGCTGCTAATTCTCGGCGGGCTGGCGGAGAAATCAGTGATGTCGACTTGATTGAAGATGGAAGAGAAATCTTTTATTTCTTCACTTTTGCAGGCAAACGGATGAAGATGCGGATTGCTCGGTGGTCTCCTTCAGATCTGTTAGAGTGTTCAGTGGAACACAGAGTAATCTCAACTCATCCAGCGAGATGGAGATTGTATGGCCACAGTTTCAAGTCGGACATTACTTCCTTGTGCCACGAGGCTGCACCTGAGAGCAGCGATGAGCTGCGTCTACACACGGCGAGCAAAGTTGCTGGAAGCAAATCCCGGAAGCATTTCAGAAGTATTTCTACTCCTGATGATGTCAAGGTTGAGGTGCGTTCTGTCGTGTGCCTCATCCAATAGGAGTTGAGAGTTCGATCCTTTAGTGAGCAAGGCTTCATGGGATTTGTAGCCTGTTTTGGACTCCCTTTGTTTGATTTTGGCGTGATTTTTATCAGTAAAATTTATGACTTGGTATGTGGGGGCCTGAGTTAGGTTTTACGACTGTGTTAGGCCTGCCTTTGTCTTCTATCTGAATACATGAGGCCCAACAAATGTCAGAAAAGAGAGAGGGGTAGTCTTACTTTCGATAAGTCTTATTATGTTATTTTTCTGGGGTATGCCAACCGACTCTGGTGCGACTTTAAATTGTTAAGGACTACAGAGTTTTGCAGATGCCCGCAAGAAACAGGAAGATCTCTTGCAACAAACTTTTCATACTTAAAGGAGACAGGTGGTAACACAGCAACAGAAATGGGCTTGGGAAGGGCTTGGGATTCATCTCTAGGGTGGTAAGCCTTCAACATATTAATATGATAAACACATGAGTTTCAAGGTCTGGTCAGGGGTGCAAAAAACATAATTTGTGTCAGTCAGTATGGACCTGTAAATTTAGCTTGGAACAAAGAACCTGAGAGAAGAACTAACACGGAATCACAAGGTTGGAACTGAAAAAACATTGTTGATTTTAAACATGAGCGATTGTTTTATAGTGACGCTCATTTGCAGAGACGTGGTATGGCACCATCTGCATGTCGAATTTATAAGTTTATACATCTTCAAGTTCAGCTAATATCCCAACTTAAAATATGTGCTTCCTTGGCTCACTGCATGCTCGACATGGAAGTATTGAGCAAGATGAATTTATGTGAGGTCTTGCATCAAAACATTCTGTTTTTGCAGCTGCATTACCTCACTGCACTTCAGAGATCTGCCATTATAATCTTAGAACTTGTTTATACAAGATATTTTTAGAAATGTTAATAAATCAAGATGAAGATGAAGTATGTGACATTTATGGTTTATTTAAACCGCAAAAGTAAAAGTGATTTAAAACAGTTGTCAGATGTGAACTGAGAGGAGAATTTATGCGTGCCTAACACATAAACGACTTCCGCATAGGATACACCTGTGCATCCAAACTCAAGACTCCTCAGGAAGCTTTCTTGCTCCTCACCTCTTTGCAGTGCATTTAAAATTCATATGTCCTTACATCGACTTTGGTCGATTTCCAGGTCACTGGGGAAATCAAGAAAGCGCACAAAGAGCTAGCATAGCACTGTTAGAATACACTTGCGATGGCAAACAATCACTGGACTATTGCCTTATTGAGGAGTACTTATTCTTGTTATGGATTGCATCACGAAGAAGTGCTTACCTGTAAGGACATTTACATTTGTGACGGATTAAATACACATGAGACTGTTTGAACACAGGTGAGGTCACCAACACTTCTCTACTCTACATTTAGAGATAAAGAACTTTAAATGCTACAGCCTGAGAGTTGTCGCATTTGTTATACTGTATATTATGTGGGTTATTGCCTGGTATATATTGTCTATATTGTAAAGACAACAATTATTTAGTCATTACACAGCAAAGATCAGAGCCCTGTGTAGCATGGTCGAATTGGCAGATCATTAGATGTCTTACGTTCAATGAAAAGGAAAATTTCACAGGATTTTCGGTAACACTTTGTTTTATGTTATGTTCCCTTTATAAAGGGTTTATAAAGGAATTCATTAATGACTAATGATCCATTATCAAGCGCATTATAAACATGACATGTGGTATAAAATATGCATGTATGGTGACTTTTTTGCAATACTTTCCAAACAGTGAGTCATTTATGCTATAAATGCTTAATAACACTTATTCAACATTAGTAACTTTTGAAAATGTACCTTAATGTAAAGTGGACATGTTAAGCATTTTTAAGGGGTTTCCAATGTTAGAAACCTGTACATAAAGTTCAGTATATTTTAATGGTCATCAGGCTTTTTATTTTTAAAACATTTAAGTTAGAATGCTCACTATTAAGTATTGCATGAAAGTCACACTTTTTATTCATGTTGTTATAACCGCATATCAATGATTTATAATGCATTTGTAAGTGTCTTCTTAGTCGTAAATGAACACCTTTATAAACACTTAACAAAAGGATAATAAATGTAGTGTTACCCTATTTATTTATTTATTTTTTATTTATTTTTGGTGATAAATGCAATTACTTGTGATTAATTATTTCCCACAGCCAATTAAAACATTTTATTAATTGACAGCACTACTATTAAAATAAGAAAGTGGAGGCAGAGCAGTCTGTTTATTGAATATAAACCACTGATATACAGGTGCATCTCAATAAATTAGAATGTTGTGGAAAAGTTCATTTATTTCAGTAATTCAACTCAAATTGTGAAACTCGTGTATTAAATAAATTCAATGCACACAGACTGAAGTAGTTTAAGTCTTTGGTTCTTTTAATTATGATGATTTTGGCTCACATTTAACAAAAACCCACCAATTCACTATCTCAAAAAATTAGAATACATCATAAGACCAATAAAAAAAATTTTTTTTAGTGAATTGTTGGCCTTCTGGAAAGTATGTTCATTTACTGTATATGTATTCAATACTTGGTAGGGGCTCCTTTTGCTTTAATTACTGCCTCAGTTCAGCGTGGCATGGAGGTGATCAGTTTGTGGCACTGCTGAGGTGGTATGGAAGCCCAGGTTTCTTTGACAGTGGCCTTCAGCTCATCTGCATTTTTTGGTCTCTTGTTTCTCATTTTCCTCTTGACTATACCCCATAGATTCTCTATGGGGTTCAGGTCTGGTGAGTTTGCTGGCCAGTCAAGCACACCAACACCATGGTCATTTAACCAACTTTTGGTGCTTTTGGCAGTGTGTGCAGGTGCCAAATCCTGCTGGAAAATGAAATCAGCATCTTTAAAAAGCTGGTCAGCAGAAGGAAGCATGAAGTGCTTCAAAATTCTTGGTAAACGAGTGCAGTGACTTTGGTTTTCAAATAACACAATGGACCAACACCAGCAGATGACATTGCACCCCAAATCATCACAGACTGTGGAAACTTAACACTGGACTTCAAGCAACTTGGGCTATGAGCTTCTCCACCCTTCCTCCAGACTCTAGGACCTTGGTTTCCAAATGAAATACAAAACTTGCTCTCATCTGAAAAGAGGACTTTGGACCACTGGGCAACAGTCCAGTTCTTCTTCTCCTTAGCCCAGGTAAGACACCTCTGACATTGTCTGTGGTTCAGGAGTGGCTTAAAAAGAGGAATACGACAACTGTAGCCAAATTCCTTGACACGTCTGTGTGTGGTGGCTCTTAATGCCTTGACCCCAGCCTCAGTCCATTCCTTGTGAAGTTCACCCAAATTCTTGAATCGATTTTGCTTGACAATCATAAGGCTGCGGTTCTCTCGGTTGGTTGTGCATCTTTTTCTTCCACACTTTTTCCTTCCACTCAACTTTCTGTTAACATGCTTGGATACAGCACTCTATGAACAGCCAGCTTCTTTGGCAATGAATGTTTGTGGCTTACCCTCCTTGTGAAGGGTGTCAGTGATTGTCTTCTGGACAACTGTCAGATCAGCAGTCTTCCCCATGATTGTGTAGCCTAGTGAATCAAACTGAGAGACCATTTTGAAGGCTCAGGAAACCTTTGCAGGTGTTTTGAGTTGATTAGCTGATTGGCATGTCACCATATTCTAATTTTGTGAGATAGTGAATTGGTGGGTTTTTGTTAAATGTGAGTCAAAATCATCACAATTAGAAGAAACAAAGACTTAAACTACTTCAGTCTGTGTGCATTGAATTTATTTAATACACAAGTTTCACAATTTGAGTTGAATTACTGAAATAAATGAACTTTTCCACGACATTCTAATTTATTGAGATGCACCTGTATAATATAGAACTGGATTGCTGATGACGTCATAACAGCACTGTGCCACCATATTGCTTTGCCCAAATATTCCAATGTCACTATTGACTTAATAGAAAATCATCTAATTTAAGCGAGTAAACATTAGTCATTCAATCACCGATTTTATATCTGAAATCTACATGTACATCCCTACAATGCAAACGTCCCACACATGTAATTATTTATTTAAATCTGTATTTTTTCCTGTACATTAAAAGCCCGAGTGAGTTATGTATATCTATAACAAACAGTTTCCACCTCTAACAAACTTCATTGGTAAACAGATCATCTGAATGTAAACAAGTTCACTGAAACTGAGGTAAGATACAAACAGACATTTTCAGAATTATTTATTGTGAACTTTGAAGTGTTTGTTCAGAGTTACTTGTTTAATTTTTTCATCAAAAAGTGCCCTTTTCTCACGAACACGTGAAAAAGAGCGCAATCTCTCTCTCTCTCAAACTCTATCATGCACAGCGGCCATGCAGGGAGTGAGGGAGACATGCAAAGCAAAGCTGTTTAAAATTAAACTGATACGCTAGGTTTAAATGGCAAACGAACACGTATTTATGACATGTATCCATGTATGACTACAGAGAGCACTTCAATATGATAACAAGGAAATACCGGGCATTTAGGGCGATTTAGAAATCCCGGTTTGAATTTTTAAGTCCCTTCTGGAGTAAGGACGTATTGTCACCCTAAACAAGCAGATATTACAGCTTTTCCTATCTTTGGTGATCGTTGTGCTGCACTGATAGACTGAACACCGGGGCAGGTGTATGCAGGACATCGCAATCCGCGTATATCTTCTCCCTCATAACAAATATTATCCAGAACAAGCAAATGAAACATTAAACATAATTGTCACTAGAGGGTGAAATGTGACTGTTGTATCTGGAGATCAGTGACGGTGAAATGGTGGCTTTTTCGCCTGTCAGTCACTGATGCTCTATGACAGTTTGCCAAGATGGCCGCTTGAACACTTCTGGTGTCTTCAGCTCCTGCTGGCAGTTTACCATTGCAATTCTATATATATATATATATATATATATATATATATATATATATATATATATATATATATATATATATATATCAGTGAAATTTTTTTGACTTGTTGATGTTCCGCATAAACACGTACATTCTACGCCAAGCCCTGAAGGGACAAATGCACAGTCACACACATTCAAAGGGTATTACTCCACAAAGTCACAGATGGTGACTTGCTTTTGTAATAATCACTTTAGTTTCACTTATAAAGACAATTATTTGGCCTATTTAGTAGAAGTTCATTATATCTACCATTCTCTGTAGTCTCAAATTGCTATCTTGACTTATTGTCCTGCAATTACTCATACAGTAGTGAATAGTGTTTAATAGAGTTGTGATGAAGCACAGGTGGCCCCTGGCTGCTGGTGATGTAGAGAAAGAGGCTGCAGGCGGGAGTCTTCTTTCTCTCTCAGACTGTCTGTAGTTGATTAAGTGTTTCTGGAATGGTTCAGCGAGAGTGATGGAGACCAGTGCTCAAACGCCACTCTCCAGACTGATTGAGGTATCGCTCTCCTCTTCCAAAGGTTTGGGAGGAAGTTTCATGAGAAACTTTTTCTGTGTGCACATTTCCTTGTTTTTTACAGTGCTTCTAATGCAGCACTGTATGAATAAAGGTTCACCCAAAATTGTAAATTCTCTAATTTTCTCACCCTCATGAAAATGATAGAATGATGAGAAAATGATGAGAGAATTTTCAATTTTGGGTGAGCTATAACTCCATTAGCACCATTCTTTTGACATCAACATAAAACTACAACACAAAATTACATAATACTTCTTTCAGTCTCAATAATCTATTTTCACTGCATTGTGGCATAAGTCATAAGTATGAATACAATTATTTATTAAGCATTTATAACATGTAAGTTAAAATTGTCACTATTTGGCAAATATTGCATGAAGTGTTGTTATGTTGTTATAACTGCATATCAGTCATTTATGATGTAATTGTCAATGATTTAACTAGTCATATATATCAGTATAAACCCAATAAAAAGGGAATATTAATGTAAAGTGTTACCTCATTTATTCATGGTTCCATGGTTTGATGAGTTCACACCAGTTTTACCCCTAATGGTTCACCTCCATTTCATTAGTAACCTGGGTGTGTGTGTGTGTTTCAGTTTGTCAGCAATCCACTCTTGAATGAATCCACAACAGATGGCAGAGGAGCTCCAGACTGGCACTGCGCTGATGGAGAGGAGCAAGGAGACTCTAAGAGCAGCCTCGTATCTCTGATCACGCAAACCAGGAGCTCTCAACAAGATGTTCCCATCTCCATCCACACTCACAAGACACACATATGATGCTGAAAGTAACTGTAACAACACATCAAACTGCTCAGTAATCAGTTAAAAGTGCATTAAGTAATTTCTACCTAATTAAATGAATGGTACAGTTGTCAGTCTGTTTAAAATGATGTAAAACACATGAGACAAAGATTACAGTCAGAGCCTTGTAACAAACACCAACTCCAACATTTTCAAGTGAGCTGGTGACAGCAGCAGAGAGACTAAAGCTGACATTGTTGTTTAGGAAAATGAATAAGAGCACGTCAAACATAAACATGTAATTAATTAGTGAGCTTTTACAGCCAGACAGTGATTATTCTGATATTGCACATACTGTCAGCATCGCATTCAATTAATAACACTTATGCAACACTTCTGATGCAATTCTAATAAATTTAATAATAAATATATGTCATGTCCAAGATATTTCTCTTGTGCTTTTTGAACTGTCACTCAAAAGCTGTGTTGCACAGTCGTATATAGTGGGGCATTATGTTATACTACATATATACAGGGTTGGGGAGTAATGGAATACATGTAACGGGATTACATATTTAAAATACAAAATATAAGTAACTGTATTCCACTACAGTTACAATTTAAATCATTGGTAATTAGAATACAGTTACATTCAAAAGTATTTTGATTACTGAAGAGATTACTTTGTATTTTATTGTCATTTGTTTCATTTAATATTTAATCCTTTCAGATGGAAAACATTTATACATATAAATGATGCGATCCAAAGTGCATTTGAACAGCAGTGAAACACTTTCTTATGATTTGTTACACTCATACGAGCAGAACAGAGAAGTAAGGTTGGAACAGAAGAAATAGAAATAAACCTTGTGTAAATTGTCAGCTTTACGCTAAGCTAAAATGCTATTTCTAGCCATTTTACATGCACATGTTACAAGGCACGATCATATTTTTAATCAAGAAAATTCATGTTGGATCATAATTTCTTTTTTTCTAGAAAGACCTTTGATATTAGGGCAAAAATCATATTTTTGATGATAATTTTTGTATTGTTTTCCTGTAAAAATATCTAAAAATCCTTAAAACAAGATCAATTAGATTTATCTTGTCTTAGAAACAACACTGCATAAGATATTTAAGTTTTTCAGAGAATGTATTTTTAACATGTGTATTTTGTCTTACTGTACTGGCAGAGTTTTTATAGTCCAAACAAGTGAAAAAAATCTACCAGTGCTGAAGAAGTAATCCAAAGTATTTAGAATATGTTACTGACCTTGAGTAATCTAGAATATGTTACGAATTACATTTTACAGCATGTATTCTGTAATTTGTAGTGGAATACATTTCAAAAGTAATCCTCCCAACCCTGTATATATATATATATATATATATATATATATATATATATATATATATATATATATATATATAAATATATATATATATATTACACTGGCGGCCAAAAGTTTGGTATAATGTACAGATTTTGCTCTTATGGCAAGAAATTGGTACTTTAATTCACCAAAGCGGCATTCAACTGATCACAATGTATAGTCAGGACATTCATAATGGGAAAAATTTGTATAACAATTTGAAAAACAATTCAGAACTTCTGAAACTACTTCAAAGAGTTCTCATCAAAAAAATTATATATCAGCATATCAGCAATGACAGCTTTGCAGATCCTTTGCATTCTAGCTGTCAGTTTGTCCAGATACTCAGGTGACATTTCACCCCACGCTTCCTGTAGCACTTGCCATAGATGTGGCTGTCTTGTCGGGCACTACTCATGCACCTTACAGTCTAGCTGATCCCACAAATGCTCAATAGGGTTAAGATCCATAACACTCTTTTCCAATTATCTGTTGTCCAATGTTCATGTTTCTTTGCTCACTCTAACCTTTTCTTTTTGATTTTCTGTTTCAAAAGTGGCTTTTTCTTTGCAATTCTTCCCATAAAATCATAAGGCCTGCACCCCTGAGTCTTCTCTTTACTGTTGTAGATGAAACTGGTGTTGAGCGGGTAGAATTCAATGAAGCTGTCAGCTGAGGACATGTGAGGCATCTATTTTTCAAACTAGAGACTCTGATGTACTTATCCTCTTGTTTGGTTGTACATCTGGCCTTCCACATCTCTTTCTGTCCTTGTTAGAGCCAGCTGTCCTTTGTCTTTGAAAATTGTAGTGTACACCTTTGTATGAAATCTTCCGTTTTTTTTGGGGGTTTTTTTGGGCAATTTCAAGCATGTTATAAGCCTTCATTCCTCAAAACAATGATTGACTGATGAGTTTCTAGAGAAAGCATTTTTGTTTTTTTGTTTTTTTGTTTTTTTTGCCATTTTGACCTTATACTGACCTTAAGACATGCCAGTCTGTTGCACACTGTGGCAACTCAAAGACAATGTTAAGCTTCATTTAACGAACCAAATAGCTTTCAACTGTGTTTAATATAATGGCAAGTGATTTTCTAGTACCAAATTAGCAATTTAGCATGATTACTCAAGGATAAGGTGTTGGAGTGATGGCTGCTGGAAATGGGGCCTGTCTAGATTTGATCAAAAATAACTTTTTTCAAATTGTGATGGTGCTGTTTTTTTACATCAGTAATGTCCTGACTATACTTTGTAATCAGGTGAATGCCACTTTGGTGAATTAAAGTACCAATTTCCTTCCGAATCAGCGAAATCTGTACATTATTCCAAACTTTTGGCCGCCAGTGTGTATATATATATATATATATATATATATATATATATATATCTATTATAAGTGTCTGATTCTTTCATATGTATTTAATCGTAAATTATTTGTTGTAGGTTCATCTGATGTAATTGTTTTCTCCAAGCACTTTAAAACAATCTTCTTCACGAAACTGCAGACATATGTCTACAGTGCACTCAAACATATTTCTTGTGTCATTTCTTTGACATCAAAATATATTTTTATTTAGAGTGCAGATCTGTTATTTGATTTGGCTATTTTATAAGCGATATAAGATATGCAATTCTGTCTAAAGCTACAATAATAGTGCTTGAACAAAAAAACATATTTGTCATGACAGCTCTCAGAAAGATTTAGCATGTTAATGTGGGTATGATTGGCCTGTCGCGATTATTATTTTTATTATTATTATTTTTATCCCCTTTTTTCCCAATTTGGAATGCCCAATTCCCACTACTGAGCAGGTCCTCGTGGTGGTGCGGTTTCTCACCTCAATCCGGATGGCGGAGGACAAGTCACAGTTGCCTTCGCTTCTGAGACCGTCAATCCGCGCATCTTATCACATTGCTCGTTGTGTATGACACCGCAGAGACTCCGCATGTGGAGGCTCATGCTATTCTCCGCGATCCACGCACAACTTACCACGCGCCCCATTGAGAGCGAGAACCACTTATCGCGACCACGAGGAGTTTACCCCATGTGACTCTACCCTCCCTAGCAACTGGGCCAATTTGGTTGCTTAGGAGACCTGGCTGGAGTCGCTCAGCACACCCTGGATTCGAACTCGTGACTCCAGGGGTGGTAGTCAGTGTCAATACTTGCTGAGCTGAATACTTTTTTCTCACGTTTCCACGTTCTTCATTTGCGCTTCCAAAATTTGCTTGTAGAGTTTCATGCAAAACAGGGCAGGGTTTAGCATCCCCATTGTTCCACTAGTTCTACATTGACAGCTCTATTCTAGCCAATCAATCAAAGTGGGGAAAAGACATCACTCCAGTGCGACTTTGGCTTACTGCTCAAACGTGAACAGGTGAAGAAATCCTCGACGGTGTCGCCAAAAAGCCCCCCTTGGGAGATGGGCACATCGAGAAAGTGGACTTTCTCGGCGTCACGCATCTCCACAAGGTTGAGCCACAGGTGCCGCTCTTGGACCACAAGAGTGGACATCATCCAGCCCAGGGCGTGGGCAGTGACTTTTGTAGCCCGTAAGGTGAGGTTGGTCGCAGTATGCAGTTCCTGCATCAGCCCTGGGTCGATTCTACCCTCGTGCAGATCTTTCAGCGCCTTGGCCTTGATGGACCTGCAGGATGGCCATGGCATCCAGGGCGGAAGCGGCTTGATCCGCGGCCTTGTAAGCCTTCATCATTAATGAGGAAGAGAACTTACAGGCCTTGGAAGGGAGCTTTGGTCGGTCGCGCCTGGTGGCTGCACCCTGCTGGCATAAATGCACTGCTACAGTGCGCTCTACCTGGGGGAGCTCTGCATATCCCTTTGCCGCTCTGCCGTCAAGGGTAGTTAGGATGGACGAGCCCACAAAGCGTGTACGGGCAGAAAAAGTGCCTTCCATGACTTCGTTAGCTCCTCGTGCACTTCCGGGAAGAAAGGCGGGGCGCGGCTGTGAGTCGCACTCCAAGCCCAGAAACCAATAATCCAGCTGCGAACGCTCAGGGCAGGTTGGAGGGTTCCACTTCAGCCTGATGTTCGCAGCTGCCCGGGCAAGCATGGCTGCCATCTCAGCGTCTGCCTCATCCTGTGCTCTACCGCCTGTGGCTGGGAGCTCAGAAGATTTGTCCGCTTCCGACAGCAGAAGCCCACCCTCCGATGCTGCGACCGAAAGCTCATCCTCGTCGTGAGCCGCGAATGACGCCTGTATCGCTCGACAGCTCTTCCAGATAGAACGAGCCTGCTGGGGGATGGGAGGTCCGCGGGGGTTGAGCCGGCGAAAATGCTCCCATATCCACATCCAGATTGCCCGCAGTGCTTGCCGACCCGGCCGGCTGAGCATCAGCCAAGGACGGAGTGGGTCGGGGAGCAGCCACGGTGGCTCCTTGCTTCATGAAGAAGGAAGTGAGCCGCGACCGCAACGTTCTGATGAGCATGTTCTCACAATGAGAACATAACTCTTCCACGAAAGCTGCCTCGGCATGCTGGCGCCCCAAGCACTTGAGACAGATTTCATGGCTGTCCGGAGGGGAGAGAGAACGGCCACATCCAGTAGCACAAACACAGAAGGACATCTTTAAAAAGACGGCAAGCGTTTGCACTGCAAATTGGGAGAAAAGGGGATAAAAAAAGAAAAAAGAACAATGGGTAACTATTACAATGCAAAAAGAATGTAAAAATACAGATCCCAGAGTTGGTCAAGTATATCAAGATTTGCAAAGAGGCAGGATTGATGGGTAAAAAGAAGGTAAAATTCATGACCTATTGAGGATGAGTAGATGACAGTATTGACAATTATCCCTTAAAATTTTTTAATCTTTTATTCAGTTTTACCATAACATTTATTTTTTTAGGTCAGTAAGATTTTTAAGAGAGCATGTCTCTACAATAAAAGTGACTCATTGGCAAGTCTGTTGACTCAAAAGTATTTGTAAATGATAAAAAAAAAATAATAATAATAATACATAAATAAATAAATAAATAAATGAAACTCAGTCTCATCTGTCTCTTACAAAATCATAATACAAATAAGAATGTGGTATTTTTTTAAATGTTTTTTGAGGGGAAATTAGGTGTGTAGCTGCAAAAAAAAAAAAAAAATAAAAATAAAAAATAAAAAAAAATTAAAAAAATTTAAAAAGGATAGTTGTTTACAATAGACAACACTACATTTGGGTACATTTTATATGCACACACAAACACTGAATTTGAACATCACAGCTGGAGATCTTGTAGCATTCGAACTTTCTCATTCCTCATCGGATCTCTGGGACAGATACAGAGAAAGACAGATACAAAAAATAATTACTAATTACACATGACATACCTCAAGAATATCATGAGGGTGAGTAAATAATGAGAGAATTTAAATTTTTGGGTGAACTATCCCTTTAACATTAAACAAAGTAACAAGACTAAACACTTTCCATCTCTTTGTGATGCCGAGCAGAGAGCACCATTTCTCCAGTATCCTCCAAATTCTTTGATCCTCCCGAACCTCACAGCCATATACCAATTCGTTAAATGCACATTGTTTACAAAATATTTCTCATCAGTGACATTAGACTTGTCTGCCAGAACACTCACATAAAAGTGCTAAAGAATGCAAAATACAACGTCTTTGAAATGAAATGTCTTTTGAAACATATTACTTTATTGATGAAATACAGTGAGATTGTACCATTTGATTGTGTGTTGTTTTGTGCCTTTATAATACTAGCTTCTAAACCCGACACAACATGCCATAGGTGTTTGGATCATACATGACACAAACAGATATTTCCCATGATGTAGCCCAGAAGTTCAGTTTAGAAACTTAGTTAAGATAAAAAACAGCTGACTGGCTGATGCCTAAAACATCAAAGGACACAGCCAAGTGTCATTTTAGCTATAAAGCTAGTGCCATGTAACACAAAAGTTTCACTTTAAGAATGAGCTATTTTCAATTTAGAGCATATGATGTGACACAGTTCTTAGTTTAAATGAGAGCAAATAAGACAAACCTTAAACCACAGTGAGATTTTCTCTGCTGTAAATTTTTACCTGTTCACATTTGAGCAGTAAGCCAGAGTTGCACTCGAGTGATGTCAACTCCCCACCTTGATTGATTGGCTAGAGAATAACTGTCAGTCTAGAATAGGTGGACAATGGGGACGCTAAACCCCGTCCTGTTTTGCATGAAACTCTACCTGCAAAACTTGGAAACAAGAGCAAAGAAAAACAGCGAAAGTGTGCAAAATGTTTTTAATATGAGCAAAAAATGTCAGACAGAGCAAAAAACAGAGTAATATAACTGAGGAAAACATTATTCTGTTTACAGTCCTGATGATTTTGCTTACATTTTTCAGTTTTTCAATACATTTTCTAATGTGTTATTAATTTTATGATACACTCTTATTATTTTTTTATCTGTGACTGCAATACATTTGACATCATTTTGATATCATAGAGCCACACCACAGACACCAACCAGGGGTGCGTTCCCCAAAATTATCGTTAGTCAACTATGGTCGCAAGTTCCATAGTTACCAACATTGTTCAACGATTTGGTGTTTCCCGAAACCGTAGTTCCAATGAACATTCGCAAACTGTGTCGCAAAGTTGTGTAGTTGGAACTACAGCCTTCTGCCTGTGATTAGAAGCATAGTTCATTGTTAGTTTGTGGTGTCAACGTCATTGATTTCACTGCAGCTGGAGTGTGTTCTATTCAGAGTTATCATCCCTATGCCCTTTCCTTTCAAATACTTCACCATCCACTTTAAGCTTTGGAAGGCTTTAAGTTGTGGTGTTCAAATATCACGTAATGTACATTTTAAGTTATTTTTACTGGAAATTTTGTTTGAAAGGGTCTTCCAACATGACTGTCACAATTGTTCTCCCTTCGAAGTGCCCTCCGAAGGCATTATTTATGCCTTTAGGAATACAGGATTGGCTTTGTTTCCGCACAGAAAATGTGAGTTATTTTATTTTTTACAAGCAAATATCTTTGAGAAATTTCACATATGGCGATTTTCACTGATATTAAAAGTTATCTGTACTGTACATATATTCAGCATATTTGCAGTACTTTGAGTGTAGTGTCAGAAAAGCGCTATGCAAGTGTAAAA
Organism: Myxocyprinus asiaticus; assembly: GCF_019703515.2. NCBI lineage: Eukaryota > Metazoa > Chordata > Actinopteri > Cypriniformes > Catostomidae > Myxocyprinus > Myxocyprinus asiaticus. The sequence continues at coordinate 4,388,740 of NC_059366.1, forward strand.
TTCATTCATTCACATTTCAAAATATTACACTTTCATATATGTAAAACATTATTTCCCAAATCACAGTATAATTTTATATAGCCAGTATGCCCAAATAAATGAACAATAATTGTAGAAATATAAATGTATGGCCATATATCTGATTTCTGTATGGGATTACATGTCTGTGTAAGTGGTTTTGTTTTATTGTGTCGTGTTCACAGAAGTAGAATATAATAGAATATGGAATGTTCCATATTCTATTATAGAATAATAGAATAATAGGCTTCGTTATAGAAAACAAATGTACAGTATGCTTCTTGTTTGCAGCAGTATTTCAATTAATGTTTGCAGGGAAAATAAACATAGACCAAGGTAGGCAATTACACAATATGTTTATTAACATAAGTTATGTCAGTAAGATGAAATAATAGAAAATACAGTAACCAAATTGTATTTAAAAAATTTTTTTTTTATATATAATAATTTGTTGCATTCTGAATCAAATGTTCTCTGACTTCTGCTCCTGCATGATGCATTCTGCCTTGATGTGGGTTCAAAGGATCATCATCATTGGCAGCATCATTTTCATCATCATCAGCACCAACAAAACCACTTCTTCCTCCTCAGAAAGTTGAAAATTTTCCCTGACTGCAATGTAGTTGAGAATTGCAGTAACAACAACAACAGCACAGGTTTTGGAGCGGTTCAGCTTCAGGCCGCCACTGCACTTGCTGATGCAGCAAAAATGTTGTTTCCACACTCCTATAGCCATCTCCACTATAGAGCGTGTCCTTCCATGGGCCTGATTGAACCTTTCCTCTGCAAGACTTTTGTTGATAATTTTAGATAAGTCTGCCTGATAATAGTCAGTGATGAGACATATAGTGCATCCGGAAAGTATTCAGAGCGCTTCACTTTTTCCACATTGGTTAATGTTACAGCCTTATTCCAAAATGGATTAAATTAATTATTTTCCTCAAAATTCTACAAACAATACCCCATAATGACAACGTGAAAGAAGTTTGTTTGAAATCTTTGCAAATTTATTACAAATAAAAAACGAAAAAAATCACATGTACATAAGTATTCACAGCCTTTGCCATGACACTCAAAATTGAGCTCAGGTGCATCCTGTTTCCACTGATCATCCTTGAGATGTTTCTACAACTTGATTGGAGTCCACCTGTGGTAAATTCAGTTGATTGGACTTTATTTGGAAAGGCACACACCTGTCTATATAAGGTCCCACAGTTAACAGTGCATGTCAGAGCATAAACCAAGCCATGAAGTCCAAGGAATTGTCTGTAGACCTCTGAGACAGGATTATATCGAGGCACAGATCTGGGGAAGGGTACAGAAAAATTTCTGCAGCATTGAAGGTCCCAATGAGCACAGTGGCCTCCATCATCCGTACATGGATGAAGTTTGGAACCACCAGGACTCTTCCTAGAGCTGGCCGCCCGGCCAAACTGAGCGATTGGGGGAGAAGGGCCTTAGTCAGGGAGGTGACCAAGAACCTGATGGTCACTCTGACAGAGCTCCAGCGTTTCTCTGTGGAGAGAGGAGAATCTTCCAGAAGAACAACCATCTCTGCAGCACTCTACCAATCAGGCCTGTATGGTAGAGTGGCCAGACGGAGGACACTCCTCAGTAAAAGGCACGTGACAGCCCACCTGGAGTTTGCCAAAAGGCACCTGAAGGACTCTCAGACCATGAGAAACAAAGATTGAACTCTTTGGCCAGAATGGCAAGCTTTATGCCTGGAAGAAACCAGGCACCGCTCATCACCTGGCCAATATCATCCCTACAGTGAAGCATGGTGGTGGCAGCATCATGCTGGGGGGATGTTTTTCAGCGGCAGCAACTGGGAGACTAGTCAGGATCGAGGGAAAGATGAATGCAGCAATGTACAGAGACAACCTTGTTGAAAACCTGCTCCAGAGCGCTCTGGACCTCAGACTGGGGTGAAGGTTCATCTTCCAACAGCACAACGACCCTAAGCACACAGCCAAGATAACAAAGGTGTGGCTACGGGACAACTCTGTGAATGTCCTTGAGTGGCCCAGCCAGAGCCCAGACTTGAACCCGATTGAACATCTCTGGAGAGATCTGAAAATGGCTGTGCACCGACGCTCCCCATCCAACCTTATGGAGCTTGAGAGGTCCTGCAAAGAAGAATGGGAGAAACTGCCCAAAAACCTACCTAGCCAAGCTTGTAGCATCATACTCAAAAAGACTTGAGGCTGTAACTGGTGCCAAAGGTGCTTCAACAAAGTATTGAGCAAAGGCTGTGAATACTTATGTACATGTGATATTTTCATTTTTTATTTTTAATAAATTTGCAAAGATTTCAAACAAACTTCTTTCATGTTGTCATTATGGGGTATTGTTTGTAGAATTTTGAGGAAAATAATTAATTTAATCAATTTTGGAATAAGGCTGTAACATAACAAAATGTGGAAAAAGTGAAGCGCTGTGAATACTTTCCGGATGCACTGTATTGTCTGAGAACTGCTGTAAAAGAACTGTGTTAACAATTGATAACAGTGGGTGTTGCCAAGATTTAGTAAATGTCAGACATAGCTAAATTTAAGTTCCTAAATTTAAGGTTAATTTAAGTTGATTGATTAATTTAAATTTGATCTGGCTCATTTGAGTTGATTTGGCTAAATTAGGTTGATCTGGTTGGTTGAGTTTATCTGATCAGTGAAACTCTGTGAAAAAAATATTTTAACTTAACTGTGAAATTGACCTCAGACAAGAGGTGATTTAAGCTATAAGACACGGTTAAGGTCAGGTGTCATGACCAGAGCATGTGAGCGAAGCAGAGCGGTGTGACACTCTGCTCAATAGCCCGCTCCTTGTGTGTGCGCTCCGCTCAGTCGCTCACGGCCCAAGCGGACTCTCCGCTCAAGTACCGCTCACGCTCACCGGTAAAAAAGCGGTCGCTCAAATCCCGCTCCGACATTAAAATTCTCTGTAGTTTACTTGGTTCCAAACACATACACAGGGGGTAGCTACAGTGGCCCAAGCAACTGCCTCTTTGCCCACATGGGTTGAGGTGAAATATAGACTATAAGGCAACATTTATTAAATTATCAAATGATTAGTAATGTACACATCTGAAATTATGTGATCGTATTGTGTTTTAGTATATAAAATCTCGCTGTTTATTTTGGACTGGTTTACAACTGCTGTTAGAAAATCGGGTCTAGCAGACCTTCAAAAAAACTGTTCTAAATTGCCATTATTTACTTTAAACAAGTCATCAAACATGCCTCTACAAGTGATAAAACATATGTGCGTTGACACGGAAACTTGCATATGCGCAAATTTGCGCTTTTCAGTTTAAACTGGACCTGACCCAGAAAACCACAATCTTTTCAACTTTAAAGTTTGTTCGAGTCGTTTATGGCAATAATGAAAACATGGACTGATACCAGGAAAAATATTGCAGGTAAAAGTGAAATTCATAATTGTTTTTCAGTTGTCTCCACAGAATGATTACACTGTAGATTTGATACATTAATAGGTTTCTGATTTAATGCTATCAGACTTTGGGTCTGTAAATTAAAATGAGCAATTTCTCCTCCTAATTTTGTGTTCAGTTTTAAAGGGTTTATTAAGTTATCCAGAAAAGAGTAGTGAATGTTTTTCTTTTTCATTGTTGTTGCTTTATTAATATTCCCAACAATTTTATATGTTATCAAATGCAATCTAAAGGACTGTGGTTATTTATACAATACTTATTATATTAGTAGACACCATGTGCCCCCTTTGCTTTACCTTGATATTTTTAAAGCATTATAAAGTGAATCTGGACTTTATATGTGTCAAACGATCATGTGTTGTGCATGTGCTCTTTATATGTACAGCAAGGTTTAACCATGGATTTAACAAATAAAACATATTTGTCCTGCATAAAGTGAGATTTTGTCCAATATATATATTAGATGAAATCATGTTTAATGATCCTAAAACAAATAAAAAATATTTAATTGACAAATTACACTGCCTTCATTTAAGAAACATTATTTTTTTTCTAATGTAGCATCATTTATAGATTTTTTCTCTGTGCATGAATGTAGCTAGCGATGTCGAAGATGTTTTCTGCAACCTTAATCTATAGTCATTTTTTTTATTTTTTTTTATATATTTCACTTATCCTTAAGGTGTGGATTTGTCTGAAACTGACCAGCAGTTATGTGCCACTTTATCCCGAAGCAGAAATCAAAGCAACAGACGATCGATTAAGTGAGATAATTCCGCTATGAAATTCTCTATGCCAGAGCAGAAGTCTTTATCAATCAAATGATCAATTGTACAATGAAGGCATGAAAGCAGAATGCTGTGCCTGCAAATTAGAACACACTGATCTGCAAGATCATATATGTTTATTGGTTTTGATGCAGATATTTTTTGTGTGTTTGCCGGGATTCAAGGAAAAATGCTTTGCCAATATACAGTATTATTAAGCTTACATATTCAATTGAGGGTGCTCAAACGTTCTCAACCCTGCAGAACCGGGGCTGCATTATAGGCAGCTGCACTGACATGATGGCAAAACAACAAGATACATTACTTATCTATTAATTTATTATCGAATAGTAGTGTAGCCTAGCTCACATTTTGCTGCACTACCATCGCATAGCACATCCTCGTGCTCTCTGACAATGTGACCTTTCTAATACCCACACACATATAGCCCCCTGCCATTCGGCTTTCATACTCAGATCAGTTACACACATTTTTTTCCTTTCCTCTCTTATACATATAAAGAGGATTTAAATTAAGATAGGTTTAGACATTTCAATTACAAATACACACACACACACACACACACACACATATACATTCCAGTTGCACAATGGCTGAAAGTCAATCGATCACAAAATGGTTTCTCAAAAGAATGAGAGGACTCAAGCTGAGCTGTTGAAGAAAGCCTGAGCTGTTGAACAAAGGCCTGAATTTTGAACTATCCATTAAAGAACAGATCAATTGGTCTGAAAGGCAAAACGACTATATGAAGCTACAAGCATATCCAATACTCACAGCACATGGATGACGATTATCCAGTTCCACATGCTGGAACAATGAATCCTCAAATAGAAACAAATCACAAATTGAATAAAATCATGTTAAATAAATGTCCAGAAGAAGAAAATACAAACAGCAATGACTAATTTGATCCAGACACTACAAACATAATGCCAGAGTCTGAACGAAAACATCTGCAAGCACCCGTCGACTCAGCGATGACTTTAATGTCACCACCTTACGAACTGATATACTCACAACTGCCTAAGCTGAAAGAAAATAGTTCCACTATTCCCTTTATAGAGCCTCATGTATTGGGTCCGAATGGAGCCACAGTTGATAACCTTTATCATGCCTCTGCACAAGCAGCTCCAATTATTCACCAAATCCAAATCTGTCCAGCCAAACAGAGAAATGCAAAGATGTACACCGGCAAGTACTCATGATGAGACTGAGACTGATGAACTGGTCACAATGGATAAAGTTGGTCCTGATTATTCTTCCCTAAAACCAGAAGAGGAGGATCTCAATCTGAGATGACAACAATGGAAGAAAGACCATTTACACCACAAGAACGTCAAGACATTCTCACAGCCTTACCACCACCGAAGAGACAAGACCCAAACACAGAGTTCTGACAAGAGCTAGATTCCTTGGTTGAAGCACATCAAATGAGTTTGAGACATTCATACCATTATGAAAGCTAAAACCCCAAAAGATCGATGGGAAAAATCTCCATTTTACAAAACGACAGCCCAATGGATTGACTTGTGGACAGATGGCCAGGGATGACCACTGGGTCTCTGGCAGGCGTTGGATGAGTTTAGAAAAGAAATCCAAGAAGCTTTGGGCAGTGGAAAGATGGTGAATCGCCAGATAAATATGCCCTACGTAAATGGAATGCCTATGAAAGGTGGGCTCTTTGCACTAAAAAAGTACATGACAGAGATGATATACAGTTTACTGACATGCTTATGGAAGGATTTGGCCACAAGCTTTATCACTCTGGGTCAATCCAGGAGACATGTATGACCAAATCCTGCAATGGGAAAGTCGCCTAGAGATGGCTATGAGATCAGATAAAGAAGAAGGAAACAAGCCAAACCAGAAGGGTGTGGTGGCAGTTCAATCCACTGTGAACACAGACAGAAGGCCGAAGTTTTGTGGCAACTGTGGAAAGCACGGTCACTACAGAAGGGAGTGCTGGGCTTAAGGAGGAGGAGCAGAAGGCAATTGGTTTGCTGTCAAAAGGATGACAAAAACTCTCAAGGGAGGATGTGGACTAAGGCACAAGATCGTAAGCTCATTGAGGAGATCACACCCAAAAGCCATGAAAGTTCAAATCAGCGAGACTTGGTGGTGGTGATGAATGATGAGAGACATTGATAGTTTCTGCAATGGACACATCAACAAATCATTTTCACAGGACCAGTGGAGGGTAACAGTACATTCTGCCAATATGGACAAGATTTACCAGATGATGGACAGATTTACAACATTTTGCAAAAGCATTCCATTTCTTCCGCAAATACATGAAGAGGAAGAGGCTATTACATTGGTGTCATGATCCACTGTTGTGTTGCCTTGTGTTTATCCTCTGTCTTCTGTTTTCCCCAGACTACACTTCCCAACATGCACTGCCCTCATCTCTGTCAGCTGTTCCCGATTGTTCTGCGTTCCATTCCCTCATTAGCCCTTGTGTATATAATGCCATGATTTCTGCTCAGTCTTGGTCAGTTGTTGTTTTCTCCAGTTCATGTACCAGTTGCTATCTTGAATGTAACGTTTGTTTTGTTTCCCAGTTTCTAGTCTTGCCTTGTTCCAGTGTTTACCCTGTTTTTTGTCATTTGATTTATTTTCTATTAAATTTAAGCTGTATCTAGATCCTAGTCTTGTGACTGAACACAGGAACGGACAAGGACGATGATGATGTGAGAACCCAAGTGCAGTTTTATTTACAAATTGCTGGTATCCAAACATGTGAATCCAAAACAACATAAATGACTTGACTTGACAGCATGAAAACTGATACAACATTACACCAACACAATACTTGACAAAAGACAATGGCAACATGAGGGCTTAAATACATGGACAAGGGTAACATGACAACCAATGGGAAAACTGAACTACTAACAAGATAACTAGATTACCAAAACATGAACCAATGACACAACAAGACTGATAATGAGACAATAAACTAATGAAAACAAGACACATGAACCTGGAGGGAAACAGGATATCACATGACATGAAACAGGAACTAAACATTCAAAATAAAAGACATGAACACAAAACATGAACAAAAACACATTTAAACATGACAACAACATCTGCAGCCTGGAACTGAATTCCTAACCGGAAGCGAGGAGTTAATAATATTAAGAAGAGGTTCTGAGATTACAGGGAACACCTCTTTTAAGAGCTGGGTTGGTATTGGATCTAACAAACATGTTATGGCTTTTGATGTACTAAATCAAGCACTAAAAACTACTTAACAACATAAAAAACAAATAATTTAGAAAAAAAATATTATGTCAAACTTGTAAAAACAAATTGGAGATAAACATTATATAAAGTTAGGGCTACTAAACATTATGTAGCTTTAATCCAAAGCACTTTTTGTCAATGAAATTATTACAGATAATAGTTTGGATTCGCTCTGACTGAAACTTGGCTTAAACTGGATGAATATATTAGTTTAAATGAGTCTACTCCCCCAGGTTATTGTTATAAACATGAGCCTCTGCTGAAGGGTCAAGGAGGAGGTGTTGCTACAATTTATAGTGATGTTTTGGTGTTACTCAGAGGTCAGTATAAAAGTTTAATTATTTTGAAGTGATAATGCTTAATGTGACATTCTCAGATGTATATATATACACTATATGGCCAAAAGTTTGTGGACACCCCCTTCTAATTAACGAATTTGGTTACTCCATTAAATCCAGTAAAGAAAAATCTTAATGTTTCTTTATGTAATGGCTTGGGCTTTGTATGCTTCCAAATTTGTGGCAACAGTTTGGGGATAGCCCTTTTCTGTTCCAGCATGACAATGCCCCTGTGAACAAAGTGAGGTCCATAAAGAAATGGTTTACTGTGTCTGGCGTGGAAGAAATTGACTGGCCTGCACAAAGACCAGACCTGAACCCCACTGATCACTTTTGGGGTGAACTGGAACAGCAACTGTAAGTCAGGCCCCATCGACCAACATCAGTTCCTGACCTCACTGATAGCCTTGTGTCTGAATGAGAGCAAATCCTTGCAGCCATGTTACTACATACAGTATAGTGGAAAGCCTTCCCAAAAGAGTGGAAGCTGTTATTACAGCAAAGGGGGAAACTGATGCCTAAGGTTTTGAAATCAAATGTTCATCAAGCACATATGGTGTCCACAAAATTTTGGCCATATATACACTATAAAACGACATTATATATATATATATATATATATATATATATATATATATATATATATATATATAAATCAATGTCGTCTTTTGCTCTTGCTACAGTATATAGACCACGCGGGCCATATTCTGATTCACTTATTGAATTTGCAGATTTTCGTTCAGATCTAGTAGTTACTGTGGATAGAGTTTTAATTGTTGGTGACTTCAACATTCACATAGATAATGAAAATGAAACACTAGAATTAGTATTTATCGATATTCTCAATTCTGCTGGGGTTGGACAAAATGTGTGACAGGACCAATTCATTGCCATAATCATATGCTAGATTTAATTCTTTCATATGGAGTTGATGTTGATAATTTAGCAATTCTGCCGCAGAGCAATGAAATCTCATTTCATGACCTTGTCTCTTTCATGACACTTAACTAAGGTAACTCAATCTATGTGTTATCGATCAGGTAGAACTATTCTCTGGACAACTAAACATAGCTTCACTAATAATCTTCCAGATCTGTCTCAAATACTCAGTATGCCAAAAAGTTCAGAAGAACTTTATGCAATCACAGAAAATATGGATACATTAATGTCACATTAAGCCCCACACTGTGGTACAATGATCACACTCATGCTCTGTAGAGAGTAGCTCGTAAAATGGAACACAAGTGGAGAAGTAAAATATTAGAGGTATTTTGCAGTGCATGGAAGAATAGTGTCTCTAGCAACAGACAGGCACTAAAAGCTGCCAGGTCTGCATATTTGAGCAGACTCATAGAAAATAACCACAACAATTCTAGGTTTTTTTGCAGTTCCGTGGCTAAATTGACAAGAAATAAAGCTTTGACCGAACCAGATATTCGATCGCAGAACAGTAGTAATGATTTTATGAATTTCTTTACTGATAAAATCGAAACCATCAGAAACAAAACTACAATTATCCAACCATCCCCCACAGCACCACAGAAGACAGTGTCTCATAATATTCCCTACAAGCAACTTCAGTCCTTCACTGCTTTAGGGCAGGAAGAGCTAACAAAATTTATTAAAGCATCAAAAGCTACAACATGTACGTTAGACCCCATACCTACTAAGCTCCTGAAAGATGTATTTCCTGTAATCTAAGAAACCCCATCTTAATATTATTAACTCTTTGCTATCCTTAGTGCATGTCCCAAGAAACTTTAAACTGGCAGTTATCAAACCCCTTATCAAGAAACAACAGCTTGATCCAAGAGAGCTGGCTAATTATAGACCAATCTCAAATCTCCCATTTGTATAATAAATACTGGAAAAGGTAGTGTCCTCCCAACTATGTTCATTTTTACAGAGAAATGACCTCTGTGAATAATTTCAGTCAGGATTTAGGCCCCATCATAGAACAGAGATTGCACATAACAGAGTTACAAATGACTTGCTCTTATCATCAGATCGTGGCTGCATTTCTCTTCTAGTGCTTTTAGATCTTAGAGCTGCCTTCAACACCATAGATCACGACATTCTCTTAGATAGGCTTGAGAACTATGTTGGCACTTGTGAACAAGCATTAGCTTGGTTTAAGTCCTATTTATCCGTCTGCCACCACATGGTTTGTGTAAACGAAGAACTGTCAGATCAATCTAAAGTTAAGTATGGAGTGATCAGTTTTAGGGCATCTACTGTTCTCATTAAACATGCTTCCCCTGGGAGACATTATCAGAAACCATGGAATTAATTGTGATTTTTATGCCGACGATACCCATCTTTATATTTCCACCAAACCCGATAAAATGTCCCAATTCTCCAAGTTAGCACAGTGTATCAATGATATCAAAGATTGGATGCCTAGAAATTTCCATCTACTCAATTCTGACAAAACAGAGGTACTAATTACTGGACCAAAAACCTCTAAAAATAAGATGCTAAAATATAATTTGACTCTAGATTGATGTACTTATATGTCAGATTCTATAGTGAAGAACTTGGGTGTTATATTTGATAGTAATCTGTCCTTCGAAAATCGCATTTCCAATATTTGTAGAACAGCATTCTTCCATCTCAGAAATATACTGCTGATTTATGACCTATTAAACCTCTCTGTTTTTGATGCCAAAAAACTAATTCATGCATTCATGGCCTTAAGACTAGATTATTGTAATGCATTATTGGAAGGATGTCCTGCAGGTTCAGTGAATAAACTTCAATTGGTTCAAAATGCAGCAGCCATAGTGCTGACTAGAACCAAGAAAGATGGTTGTATCATCCACTTTATCATCGCTTCACTGGCTACCTGTTATGGTTCATATTCATTTTAGAATTCTGTTAATTACTTACAATGTTTTGAATGGTCTAGCTCCACAGAACTTAAGTGATCTCCAATCATGCTATGATCCATCACGTTCACTACGACTGCAAAGTTCCAGCCTGTTCTAACCCTGCTTTAAAGTGAATGGCATCTATGCTAATATTATTCTATTTGTTTCCCTGTCTCAACCTCGGGATACTACGGTTACCAAAGCCTGACAGATACTGCTCCAGTCCTACCCAATGTTATACTCCCATTACTATGTGTCGTTGATTGATGACTGCAGTCTGTGCCAGCCAGACATCACTGCAATCTACAATGATGGACTTCTGATTGATGACTACTAACTGCAGTCTATGCCAGCCAGACATCACTTCAGTCTATGATGATGAACTTCACAGTGGATAGTCTCCTGCCAACTCTAACTGTAAAACATGGAATACTTCACTGGCCACTGCCTTAATCTTGAACCAGAAATGAGCTGCCACAAGTTTCCATCTGGACTGCGATGCCTCTCACTGACCTCTGCCTGCATCGTCTTGGTCATAGGATGGACTATGCTCTCTTAAAAAATGGAATACATAGACAATAAATTAATTGCCAACCAAAGCCTTCATTAGCCAAATGACAACGGACACTGCATCTATGTGCACTTCCACAGTAAATTCGGGATGAATTGTCACTAATCTTACTGTTCATACAAAATAATTTAGTGTAAACATTGGCCACCAACAGTTAATTTATTTACTAATTTAAACCATGACTTGTGGTCAGGTACTGATGACTCAAATATATATAATCAATAAATATCAGTGTCTTTATTGAAATAATGCAGAGAGTTAGGCAAAAAATAAGTGCTTCTCCCAGAGCAGAGGAAGATGCTGAGCTGAGTTCAATAATCCAAGGGGCATGAGCAAAAGTGTAATCCAAAAGGGCAGGCCAAGGTTTATAATCCAGGAGAGCAGACTGGGCAGGCAAACAAATCCAAATGCAGAGGGCACATGTGGCGTAGTAAAGGCAGGCAAGGGTCAAAAACCAGAGAATAGGGGACTTCCGGTTGGGCTCTTGTCAAGATGGCTGCATAATTTTCCTCTCGCTAAACCACTTTGGCTATTTTACTTTGCAAAAACCGCCTTGATCATTGGGAATAGTTGAGGTGCATCATGGAATCGGCTGAGAAAAGATCTGCAGACGACATGTGTCCTGTAACAACTTCTCATCACTCTAAATCGGCAAAGAAAAAAGCTAAGAAGCAACTGTTCGATGCTAAAGATCTTGCCATGCCGTTCACTACCAGAGACATTGGGACTGTCGTTGAAAGCCCTCCCAATGTGGTGTCATTAATCTACGAGATGAGAGGTTTTTTTGTGAGAGCTTTGTTCGGATGTGAAGGCGCTACCTGCGGACATGGAGACAAAAGTGAAATTTCTACTATGAACACCTCAGTCATGTTGCTGACCAAACGCACTGACATGATGCATGCAGCTCAGGGGCAAGATAGGGAGTGCATCAAAGAAACAACCTCCACGACTGAGAAATTACAGAACCATGTTCAGGGTATTAAGACATGTTAAACATATTTGTTTCTGCCAACATACAGTACTGTGCTAAATGTTTAGGCACTTAATATGTTTCACAAAAACATTTGTCTTAAGATGGTTATTTATATCTTCAGCTTTAGTGTCAATAGGAAAAATACATTGTAGACTCCCAAACGTTACTTTTGCAAATAGAAAAGATTAGAATAGAAGAAAAGGGTGCTCTGCAAGAGATGGCATTGCCCCCACAGTGGCCCCCACTGAACATCAAGTCATTCTGGGATTACATGAAGAGACAGAAGCAATTGAAACAAATAGATAGAAAAACTAGATAGAAAAACTGTGGTGAATTCTCCAAGAAGCTTGGTACATCCTATCTGCCAACAACCAATAAAAACTGTGTTCAGGCGTACCTAGGAGAATTGGGGCTGTTTTAAAGGCAAAGGTGGCCACACCAAATATTGATTTAGCTTTTTTGTGTTTACTGGACTTTGTTGTAACGTTGGTGTCTAGGAGTGGAAGAGGGGAGATGCAGGAGTAGAATCTTTAAATCCTTTAATTATAATTGCTGGAGTGGAAACAAATGCTTGAGTGCAAATAAACACTGGAGTGGAATCAAACAATAAAGCTGCTAACGTGCTAACATATCACAACATAACACTTCAAGGACTGACAAATGACTGAACAAAACTAGAGGGTATTTATACACAGAAAACTAATGAGGGAAGGGAAGGCAGGTGAGGATGACGATGAACAGATGAAAGCAATTAGGGCAGTGAATTCTGGGAAATGTAGTGCAGGGGAAAACTTAAAAATAAGAGTCCTTGAAGAACATGATGGAGACAGACTGTGACATCCCCCCCCCCCCCCCAAAGGGCGACTCCTGGTGCCCAAAGACGGATGAGGAGGGTAGGGTGAGGCAGAAGATGAAGGATCCCAGAAGGATGATCAGGAGGCCTAGGGGACGGCTTCAGGGCTGGGAAAGGATCTGGAGGCCTGGGAGGCAGCCTTAGGGCTGGGAAAGGATCGGGGGCCTGGGAGGCGGCCACAGAACAGGGAATGGATCCGGAGGCCTGGGAGGTGGCCACAGGGCAGGGACTGGGTCAGGAGGCCTGGGAGGCGGCCACAGGACAGGGAATGGATCCAGAGGCCTGGGAGGCGGCCACAGGGCAGGGAATGGGTCAGGAGGCCTGGGAGGTGGCCAAAGGGCTAGGACTGGGTCAGGAGGCCTGGGAGGTGGCCACAGGACAGGGAATGGATCCGGAGGCCTGGGAGGCGGCCACAGGGCAGGGAATGGGTCAGGAGGCCTGGGAGGCAGCCAAAGGGCTAGGACTGGGTCAGGATGCCTGGGAGGTGGCCAAAGGGCTAGGACTGGGTCAGGAGGCCTGGGAGGCGGCCACAGGGCAAGGACTGGGTCAGGAGGCAGAACCACTGGAGGAGGAGACTCTGGGGAAGCAGGCAGAGCCGTGGAAGTGTCTGAGGGTGGAGCCAAGAGGGTGGAGCCATGAGAGGCTCGAGGGGCAGAGCTGAGGAAGGAGGAGCCATGGAAGACTCGAGGGGCGGTGCCATGGAAGGGGGAGCTGTGGAAGACTCAGAGGGCGGAGCCGTGGAAGACTCTGGGGGTGGAGCCGTGGGAGGCTCGAGTGGCAAAGCCGTGGAAGGCGGAGCCGTGAGAGGCAAAGCTGTGGAAGGCGGAGCCGTGAGAGGCTCGAGGGGCAAAGCCTTGGAAGGCGGAGCCATGGAAAGCTCGAGGAACAGAGCCATGGAAGGCGGAGCTATGGGAGGCTCGAGGGACAGAGCCATGGAAGGTGGAGCCATGGGAGGCTCGAGGGAAGAGTCCGTGGAAGGCTTGGGGCTGAGAGCCATGGATGAAAGTACAGGCTGAGGATCAACCTCTGTGGTCGAGAGCTTGGGCAGAGACTGGGGAACGACCTCCGTGGTCGTGAGCATGGGCAGAGACTGGGGAATGACCTCCGTGGTCGTGAGCATGGGTAGAGACTGGGGAACGACCTCCGTGGTCGTGAGCATGGGCAGAGACTTGGGAACGACCTCCATGGTCGTGAGCATGGGCAGAGAATGAGGAATGATCTCTGTGGTCGTGAGATTGGGCAGAGACTGGGGAACGACCTCCGTGGTCATGAGCATAGGCAGAGACTGGGGAGGAGGAGTCCTTTTCCTTCTCCTCCTCTTCTGACCAGCAGGTAGCGTAGTTACGGGATGGTCGAGGCTACAGGCACTGGGTCTTGGACGAGGCTACAGGCACTGGCTCTGGCTTGTCAACCGTGGCAGGCACGGGCACTGGCTCATTAACCGTGGCAGGCACGGGCACTGGCTCGTTAACCGTGGCAGGCATGGGCACTGGCTCATTAACTGTGGCAGGCATGGGCACAGGTTGTGGCCCGGGGTTCCAGCTATAATTTACAGCATAAGGGGGAAATGCAACTTCCGTAGTCGCTACTGCTGACTGCGGCAGGGAATCAACCACCGGAACCTGGAGAGGATGAGCCCCCCCCAAAAAATATTTAAGGGAATTGAATGGAGAGGAGCTACCTTGCAGATAGGGGGCGTGGAAGGCGCAGAGACAGGGGCCATGGAAGGCATGGAGGGAGGAGTCAATATCTCTATCAAACGTGATGAAAGTGAAGGGTAATGGATATTCAGGGTGGCTAGGATGTAATTCGCCATGGAAAGATTTTCTGACTCTGGGTCTGTGGGTCTGTGAAAGTTTAATCCCATTCCATAAATGGGCTTGAGGTATAGGTCCGGTATTGATGTCGAAGCAGTGAGGTGAAGGAACTTGTGTTGGGCCTCATGTATTCAGATAGAAGACAAAGGCAGGCCTAACACAGTCGTAAAACCTAACTCAGACCCACGTACAAAGTCATAAATCTTACTGATAAAAGCCACACCAAAATCAAAGGGAGTCCAAAATAGACTACAAATCCCATGAAGCCTTACTCACTAAAGGACTGAACTCTCAACTCCTATTTGATGAGGCACACGACAGAACACCCCTCAACCATGACGTCATCAGGAGTAGAAATACCTTTGAAATGCTTCTGGGATTTGCTTCCAGCAACTTTGCTCACCATGTATAGACGCAGCTCTTCGCTGCTCTCAGGTGTAGCCTCGTGGCACAAGGAAGTAACGTCCGAATTGAAACTGTGGCCATACAATCTCCATCTCGATGGATGAGTTGAGATTACTCTGTGTTCCACCGAACACTCTAACGGATCCGAAGGAGACCGCTGAGCAATCCGCATCTTCATCCATTTGCCTGCAGAAATGAAGAGAGAAAAGATTTCTCTTCCATAGTCAATCAAGTCAACATCGCTGATTTCTCCGCCAGCCCGCCGAGAATCAGCAGCCGTACCGCCCACCGACAGAGCGAGGAAACGGCCTCCCGTCATCACCCGAGCCTCGAGGAACCGTCGGAGTTAAAGGACGGATGAACACACATTCTACGTTCTCATACGATTCAAGTAAGAGGTTTACGTCTGGGCAGAGATAGAATATTATAGTGTGTTATTCGTGTGTATCAAGGTTATTGCTTGTACAGTTTACGTACCGCCGAGTCCGCTCATTGCTAATAATAATACTCAAGGTATTAATTATCACGAATGAGATTTGCTGTGTTGTAGTCCAGCCACATTGGACTGTTGTGCATTTCCGCCATCGCGGGTGAGACCGGCACACTGAGTTTATCCATTAAAGAATCAAAGACCGCAGGACGGCTTACGAGCCGTCCACCGCGTCTCTGAGTGATAAACTAACAGCTGCTTTCTCTTCCACAATAGCGAAATTGGCTTTGGGGCCGTCACATTATTCTCTCTCTCTCTCTCGTACTAACCACACACACACACACACACGCGCGCGACCCCTCACAAACATTCTCGCACACATTTTTGGCTAGTAGATAGCTTCGTGATAAAGCTCAGCTTTGTCCCTAAGCTATCGTTCAAGCGTATACACGCGGTAAACTGGTAGACGCCATTGACTGGTTTCTCTCTGCCCACATTTGCGGCCATATTCTCTGGCCGGAAGTCTCGCGTGACATACTCTCCACGAGATTCACGTCCGCCATTTTGTGCGCATCCCTCCTTACACACACACACACCCTCATGTGTTATAGGATTATTTTGATTTCCATATCTAATCATATCACTGTTTAGTTTGTAGTTGTAAGTCGGAAGTTTATTGACTGCATTGTATTAATTATTAATTAATATTACTGCATAAATAAACTTTGTTATATTTCAAAGAGAAGTGTTTTGGTTTGTTTTGCATACACCTGTGTCACATGCTGACAGGATGTCAGTTCTCGGATTTTTTTTCGAAAATGTATATTCTTCGGATGTCGATTTTCCTAAGAAAACAAACTAATATTGAGACTGTTATACTATCTGGTTATTAGTCCCTGATTCCAGGGTGGTGCCCCAGAAATATTAATCCTTATTAATATTCTGTTGATTTTTGATAATTGATAATTATCTTTGATGATTGTTGAATTTGAAGGATCAATAAGCTAGTGTTAATTTTAATTAATGTTCATCGATGTTAATGATTAGTGATTATCTTTGATAATTGTTGATTTAAAGGATTAAATAAGCTAACATTGATTCTCATCAATGTTCTTTTGATTTTAATAATTAATAATTATCTTTGATAATTATTAATTATTGCTAATTACCAAACCCACTCCTAAACTTGCGCTCTACATTTACTGGAGCCCCATATGAGGTTTTAATGAGTTAGATTAAATTAATTAAAATATGAATTACTAAATAAATAATTATCAATTATTTCTGATAGTAACACTGATCTAAACAACCAGTAAAGCCCTACACTTGGTTGAGTATTCCAAGAGGGGAAGATCCTGCCTGAACAGCTCCATGATTAACTCTGTTGGCTCCACGCTCAGTGATGTGCTCGTTGAGGTGAGGCTTTGTAGGAGAGGAGGATTAGTGGGATCGCTGGAGTAGAGGAGGACGTATGGAAGAGCAGGTAAGTATATCTGTATTCTTTGTGGGTCAGTCCTTCTGTAATCTTGGTGTCTAGGAGTGAAAGAGGAAGAAAGGAGATGCAGGAGTAGAATCTTTAAATCCTTTAATTATAATCGCTGGAGTGGAATCAAATGCTGGCGTGGAAACAAACAATAAAACTCAATGTGCTAACATATCACAACGTAACACTTCAAGGACTGACAAATGACTGAACAAAACTAGAGGGTATTTATACACAGAAAACTAATGAGGGAATGGAAGGCAGGTGAGGATGACGATGAACAGATGGAATTGATTAGGGCAGTGAATTCTGGGAAATGTAGTGCAGGGGAAAACATCAAAATAAGAGTCCTTGAAGAACATGATGGAGACAGACTGTGACATTTGTATGATGTTAATTGTTAAATGAAAACTATTTATGTCATTATTTTTGAAGACATCCTCACTATGCAACATTTTTCACAAGTGCCTACAACTTTTGCACTGTACTGTATATTGGTAAACTATTTAAATATATGCAGCATTGGTTCTTGTATACTGCAGGGTTGGTGTTTTTTATTTTATTTTTATTTTTTTTAACTGTTATGCCCTTGAAGCATGCGCTCGTGTCTTTACTAAAATCATTACGCTGAAGATGGTTTAGCAAGACTGTCTTGGTCGAATCCAAGGAATGTTTAAGATTTTTCGTTGGCTAGTCCCAGCAGGGTGTTCTGTCTTGTAACCTGGCTGACTAGCAAAGTTCAAGTTGTTGTTTGTATGTTTGTTTGTTTTTTTTGTTTTTGACTTCATGTGATACTTCATCAAGCCCGATGGGGGATGCGCTTATACCGACCTTCACTATTGTAAATTAGTTCTGTCTCTTTGAGCCAATTACATGAGCGAATTTACTTTTATTTCTTGGAATGTACATGGTCATAATGACCCCATTAAAAGGGTAAAATGCCTTGATTTTATGTGTAGGAAAAAGTTCATGTTGCATTTATCCAGGAGACTAATTTTAAACAACAAGACGTGGGTTTCAAAACAAATATTACAGGATACTTTCAAACTCTTGTGCCCCAAATAAGACCAATGGTTTTCTTCTTTTAGCTGACAGGAATCTACATTTATGTGTGGAAACATTAGTTGTGGAAGTTAATGGTAGATTCTGTTATGCCGTAATTACTTTGAATACATCTAAATATATATTGATGTTTGTATATGCTCCCAATATTTTTGACCCGATTATTTTTGATGACATAAAAACTATACTGTTGGCTTTAGGTAATATTCCATTACTTATTGGTGCGGATTTGAACCTTGCAGTGGATCATTTGGAAAGATCTGGTGGCAGTATGCCTACTACTTATCAGGCCACTGCATCTAAATTGTTCAAAGCCTTTATGGCTGATTTAAATGTTGTAGACCATTGGCATATTAGAAACCCTAATGTGAGGGATTATACTTATTTCTCATCACGTCTTAAAGCTTTCTCCAGAAATATTATTATTTATTTTTTTCTATTCTGTTTTACTGAACTTCATTTTGGTTGCTGAAATCTTGCCAGTGATTAAATCTGACCATTGTCCTGTCCAAATCAAATTATATCCGGCTTACGTTTCTCCGCGTTTTCAACATTGACGCTTTAATGTGTTTCTTGTTCAAGATAAAACGTTTTTGGAATATATTAAGAAAGATCTTAGTAATTTAATTGATTTGAATAATACTCCAGATGTTAATCCTCATACTCTATGGAAGGTTACAAAATGTGCAGTTAGAGGTAGTCGTATATCTTATTCCTTTAAAGTCACTAAAGCCCAAATGGAGAAAATTGCTTCATAATAATAATAATAATAATAATAATAATAATAAAAACAATTCATAATTTAGAGGTGTCACAGAAACATAATTTTGATGAAAATAGAGCTACTGTTTTAAATTAATTGAAGGTGGAATTTAAAGAGGCATACAGTGTCAGAGTTTTTGATATTCAGAACAAGACACCTTGGTAACACTTATAATAACTACATGGTATAAAGTATTCGTAAAGCATTAGTTTATAGTCAATTGATCATTTATAAACTATTGTTCCTACATTAATAAGCTACATACAAATAGTTTGTTATTTGTTTATATTCACTGTAGCAAATGATTTATTATTGTTTAATAAGTTCATTTATAGGCAGTTTGATAATGTTTTTTAGCATGAACAAGGCATGAGTTCATAGTAAATAAAGATTTTATATATGTAATTAATTGGATACATTTAAATGCAATTAATGTATTTGTTACTGTTTTAGTAACACTTACTATTAAAGCAATTATTACTTAATATATAGGTCGTAATAAAGCATTTACTAATTGCTAACTAAGCATTTTGCATGACCTAATCTAAAATGAGAACTCTATATGCCTAATTAAACATTTATTAATGATCTGTTACTCTGAAAGCTTGGCCCTGAAATAACCATCTCCACAGCATCTCAATCACAAAAGCTCAAAACAGACACTAAAGCTTAACAAAAAAAAAAACAACAACAAAAAGTACAGGAATAATAGTGAGAGACACCTATATACAGGTGGCTGTACCAAAATATACATAAATCTGTTAGCCCGCCCGTAATAAAAGGGCCTGGGCTCACCTGCTGAGTGTTGGAACGATAAGCGCTCAAGACAGAGAGGACTTTGAAGGAGATGGATGCCATGTAGTGTTTGTGACAACCAACCTGCTGCAAAGCATATGTCCTGCAAAGACACACCAGTTGTCCATGCCCATGAAGAGGCCATGCCTCTAGTTGAATGTGCTTTCACACCAATAGGGCATCTCACGCCCTGTGATTCATAGGCGAGGGCAATCGCATCAACGATCCAGCGAGAGAACCTTTGCTTGGAGACAGACATGCCTTTTGTGCGTCCTCCAAACAAAGAGCTGATCCAACAGCCTAAACTTGTGGGTCCACTTCACATAAATGTGAAATGCCCGCACAGGGCAAAACAAACCAATGCATCAACTGCTCCTCGATAACAAATTATTGATGACAACAATAATAATAATAGTAATATTATTATTAAAATTAATATTACATTTTTTACTGTGCAGTAGTAACATACTTTTTGTCATAATATTTTCAATTTCATGCATCCATTTAAACCAAAATTTTATTTTGATGGATCACTGTATCCGTTTCTATGTCTGTTTGAGGGAATTTTCACACTTCTGGATAAGCATTTCACTATGTAGTCATTTGATTGTTACACCGTAAGAGGCTGCAATTTCATTAAATAAATAGTCTGGAATGTGCCGCACACTTCGCATTAAATGAGTGTTTTACTTTCTGTAATCTAATACACAGATTACAAAAGTCATAATGTGATGTTTTTAGCAGGTCAACGCCTTCACATATCACTTTGAGAGCACTGGATATTTTTAAATGAAATCGCAGGTTGCTGTAGTTTGATAATCAGACTAGGACACGTGTACGACACATTTACAGATCCTTGTAAGATTTTGTGACAATGCAGTACTGGCCCGAAAGGGCAAAACTCTCACACTGGCCATGCTTACTGTTGAACCATGTTAATAAATGTTTAATTTGGCATATATAGTTCTCACTTTAGATTAGGTCATGCAGAATGCTTAGCTAGCCATTAGTAAGTGCTTTATTATGACCATTATTAAGCATTAATTGATTTAACAGTAAATGTTCCTAAAACATTAAAATACACATTAAGCAGAAATGTGTATCCAATTCATTACATATTTATTATCTTTATTAACTATGAATTTATGCTTTCTTAATGTTCTCACAAACACTTCTTTACCACTGGTTTGCATCAACTAAAATACATCAGTTAGGTATGATTAACAAGTTGTTTGCTAAAGATATAAAAAAACAACAACATTATCATACTGCCTATATATGAACTTATTAAACAATAATAATTTGCTAAAGTGAACAGAAACAAATAACGTACTATTTATATGTAGCTTGAATATTGATTTAAATTGGGACACTATTTGGAATAATGTTTTCACTTCATCAAAAAATTTGGCCCATCAGCTTATACATTTTAAGTTGGTGCACAGGGTTTATGTCACACAGTGTCATGCATATTTGATGAAGTTGTCCAATGACAAAAAAATTAACAGATGTAATACTGGTTCTGTTGGTGATTATATTCATATGTTTTGGCAATGGCCTTGCATTATGGCTCTTTGGATGTATGTGGTAACACGCTTTGGATATTCCTTTATGCCCGGGTCTGTTTTTATTAGGCAATGATTCAAATGTTATGCTTAATTTGCAGCAAAAGAGAGTGTTAATGGCTGCTTTCACAGCCTCTAAAAAGGCAATCTTAAATGGCTGGTTTGAACAAGATTGTTGCCTTTTATTGATATGCCATGTTTATTTTTTAGATGTTCTTATTTCGGAGCATGCTACATCCAGGTTCCATAATGTGGCATTGAAAGCAATTCAGAGCTGGACAGCCACTATTAGATTTGTAAGAGACCTTGTACATTAAAATACTTGTATGTTGTATGTAAATTAGTCAAGTACGTTTATTTGTACAAAAATATTATTATTATTATTTGTTTTTTTCTTTTACATCTGGTATATCTTTCATTCATTTAAAAAAAAAAAAAAAACTGAAAAATACACAAACAGACAAAACCGACTAGAAGAATGAACAGGCATAACGCTTAACTGAACTAGGCAAACACACAAGACCATCTGGCACACGACGAAGGGAGAATAAATAAGGTGAGAAATCAAACTGGGTCATGAGAGACAGGTGCACCTATCAAATAAAGACAAAAACAAACACACGAGGAGAGGGGGAACACAGAGACAGACAGGAAGGCAGCATGTGGATCACTCTGGAATCTTGACAGTACCCCTCCCTCTAGGAGCCTGGTGCTCCCAAGTGTGTGGGCAGCTGCCAGTGATGGAATTCCTCGATGTACGAGTGGTCCAGAATGTCCCGAGCTGGAAACCAACTCCTCTTCCTCAGGACCATAACCCTCGGAATCCCTTGAAATCCCTGACCCCGTCATCTGGCATTCAACAGCCTCTTAACAGTGAAGACAGGGGAACCTTAACCCAAACGAGGGGGTAGGGGAGAGGAAGACACAGGGGAATTAAGAGGACTATGACAGACTGGCTTGACATGGGAGACATAAAACAAAGGATGGAACCTCCGCAGTGAGACTGGAAGCCAAAGCCACACCGCTGCTGGACTGAGGACCTTGATAATAAGGTATGGCCTGATGAACCTTGGTGCCAACTTGTGAGCTGGCACCTTAAGCGGAAGGTCCCTTGTGGAGAGCCATACCCTTTGTCCACAAACATGACTGGGTGCCACATTCCGATGACGGCCAGCGGCCGCCTTGGTACGCCCTCCCCCCCTGCCTGAAGGAGCATCTGCCTGGCTCTCCTCCACGTGCGCTGACACCACTGGATGAAAACATGGGCTGAGGGAACAGTGGCTTTTAGCTCCTGGGAGGGAAACAGAGGAGGCTGATAACCCAGACAATATGAAATGGGGACAGGCCAGTCGATGACACAGACAGGGATTTGTGGGCATACTCAGCCCAAGTCAACTGCTGAAACCAGGAGGTAGGGATGTGGGAAGCCAGGCAGCGAAGTATCCTCTCGAGATCCTGGTTAGCTCGCTCGGTCTGCCTATTTGTCTGAGGATGAAAGCCTGACGACAGACTGACAGAGGTGCCGATCTGCCGACAGAACTCCCTCCAAAAACTGGAGACGAACTGGGGCCCTTTGTTGGAGACCACATCTAACGGCAAGCCATGTAGCCGAAAGACGTGGTCTACCACCACCAGTGCCGTCTTCTTAGCAGTGGACAAATTGGAAATGGGAATAATGTGAACTGCTTTAAAGAAATGGTTCACCACAGTAAGAATAACAGTATTGCTGCTGGATGGAGGAAAACTTGTGATGAAGTCCAGGGCAATATGGGACCAGGGGCGGGAAGGAATGGGGAGAGATATAAGAAGACCAACGGGCTGCTTGTTGCTGGACTTGTTATGAGCACAGACCAAGCAAGTCTCCACAAACCGGCGAACATCCTCCACTAAGGCAGGCCACTAAAACTGCTGGAGGATGGTGGCCAGTGTCTTCCTGACCCCTGAATGGCAAGTCAACATGGATGAATGACCCCACCAGAGAACGGCAGCCCAGACCGAATGCGGAAACAAACAGCAGGCCCTCTGTGCACCCCCAAGGTATCTGTACCATGGCAAGGGCCTCCCTAACATGCCACTCAACACCCCAGATGACAGCCCCCACCACACAGTCCAAAGATAGGATAGTGTCAGGCAGGGAGCTTTCATCCCTAGCAGCGAACTGCGTGAAAGGGTGTCCGGCTTATGGTTTTTGGGGCCTGGATGATAGGACAGGGTAAAATCAAAATGTCCGAAGAAAAGTGCCCATCAAGCCAGTCAGGAGTTGAGCCTCTTGGCTGATCAGATATACTCCAGGTTCCAGTGATCGGTCCAGACCAGAAATGGAACAGCTGCTCCTTCTAGCCAGTTACACCATTCTTCCAGGGCCAACTTGACTGCCAACAACACCCTGTTCCAAATGTCATAGTTCCACAGATGGTGAGAAAATGAGGCACAAGGATGCAATTTCTCATCACTACACCAACATCTGACACATCAACCTCCACAATGAATTGCCTCTCTATCTGGCCTCAACAAAATGGGAGCCAAAGTAAACCTGGTTTTGAGGGAATTGAAGATGGACTGGGCCGCTGAGGACCACTGAAAGCGCACCTTTGTGGAGGTGAGTGTGGTCAGTGGCATGGCTATCTGACTACAATTCCTGATAAATCTTCTAGAGAAATTACCAAACCCCAGAAATTGTTGCAAAGCTTTGCGGAAGTCAGGAACTGGCCAGTCAGAAACAGCTCTTATCTTGGAAGGATCCATGCGAATCCCCTCCATTGAGATGACATACCTTAATTGATAAAACACCATAACTTAATTAAGTTAAACCAATTAAAAAAAATTCAGTGGTTTAACTTAATTCAGTTGTGGACATTGGTTCCTCACAATGAAATTTAGTTGCCTTAACATGATAATAAAATGTAGACTTTGCTCAAATACTTTGTGTAGTTCACCTAACTTTAAATGTATCTATTCAAATAAGTCTGTGTGTATATATATATATATATATATATATATATATATATATATATATATATATATATATACAGCTCTGGAAAGCAAGTTTTCTTCCAGGATAACCTCGTACATGGCTTGATTCATGCGTCTTTCACAAAGACGAATCTGCTTGATTCTAGCCTTGCTGAAGCACCCCCAGATCATCACTGATCCTCCACCAAATTTCACAGTGGGTGCGAGACACTGTGGCTTGAAGGCCTCTCCAGGTCTCCGTCTAACCATTAGATGACCAGGCGGAGGATCGGTGATGATCTGGGGGTGCTTCAGCTTGGCTAGAATCAAGCAGATTCGACTTTGTGGAGGACGCATGAATTAAGCCACGTACAAGGAAGCAAACTTGCTTCCTTCTGCTCTGACAATGTTACACAACTCTGAGGATTGTTTTTGCCCAGCAGGACAATGGTCCATGCCACACAGCCAGGTCAATCAAGGTGTGGATGGAGGACCATCAGATCAAGACCCTGTTAAGGCCAACCCAAACTCCAGACCTGAACCCCATTGAAAAGCTCTTGAATGTGATCAAGAGGAAGATGGATGGCCAAAAGCCATCAAACAAAGCCGAGCTGGTTGAATTTTTGCACCAGGTGTGGCATAAAGTCACCCAACAGCAATGTGAAAGACTGGTAGAGAGCATGCCAAGAAACATGAAAGCTGTGATTGAAAATCAGGGTTATTCCACCAAATATTGATTTCTGAACTCTTCCTAAGTTAAAACATTTGTACTGTGTTGTTTAAAAATAAATATGAACTTGTTTCTTTGCATTTTTCTTTGCAAAATTATTATTTTGACCAGTTGTCATTTCCTGCAAATAAATGCTGTAAATGACAAAAATTTTATTTGAAATTTGGGAGAAATGTTGTCAGTAATTTATAGAATAAAACAAACATATAAATTTTCCTCAAACACATACATATAGTAAATCCAGAGAAACTGATAATTTTGCAGTGGTCTCTTAATTTTAACACTGTATATTGAGACTAATGAGAATAATCACAATCTACATGTTCCGGTTGCTGCCGGCACGCTGCACGAGTCTGTGTTTGTAGTTTGCTAGCCTGCTTAGCATTGCTTATTCCTCTACGTTCATTGTTTTATCCTTTGCCATTTTACCGCATGCTTAGGTTTTTTCTGCTTTACTACTGTTTCAACTACGTTCATTTTATTGCGCGCACCTGTTTTTATTTCTTTTTTCTTTTCTTCCGCTTGTCTACATCTTATGTTTCGACTGCATGCATTCGTTTTCTTCTCTGTGCATTACATAGATTATTGCATCAATCTCAAACTTCTACTGATCAGGAACCACCACAACAACTGCAAACAATTGCGTGAGGGATTCACATGGATATCAAACCCTTCCCGCTCAAGAACCACCACCAGAACAACAACAACAAATAATTGCGATAAGTCATGGCATCCGTTCATGTTATTGCAAGTCCGCTTTCTCGATGCGCCCATCTCCCAAGGGGGGCTCTTTGGCGACACTGTCGAGGATTTCAGCCACCAGTTCTCGATGGTGAAGAAGCAGACGGAGGCCATCAAACACATCCTGCCACGGCGCAGCTCATCAGTCTATAGGCCTCCAAAGTCCCGTGCCCCATCTGCCTCTCACCAGGGCCATCCTCCTACAGTGCCGGCCCTGGCTCCCCCACCATCGGAGCCCATACGCCAGAAGATCCTCCCACAGGAAGGCGGCACCTGAGACATGCGACCCAGGGATAAGGCAGCTTTCAGTGACGACTCTGACCTAGGTGTGTGCACAGGCCCCACTCCCGCCCCTGGGTCAGTACGAGGTGGGTATCCCAACATCGCCGGATACCTTCTGGGCTCTAGCACCCAAATTGTCAATAAAAGAGCAGTTTCCTCATTCCCTGGGTCATTCTCCAATGCTCAGCCCCTCCGGTCCTCACACCCACGACGGCCAGGCGCTGAAAGTCTTTCTGGTCAGCGAGCGGGACATGAGTATCTCGTGTTCCCATGTTTTCCGTTGAATGAAAGCTGGCAAACAGGTAAGTATGGTGGTTCTTGGGGCCGCTCGCCCGCCCCAGCCACCGGTCACCGTTGCGGGCTCGCGGAGCAGCACACCTTCCCTGGACGATCCTCCCGGTGGGGTGTCTGTTCTACCCTGCTGAGAACCACCCACCCTGGGCGTGATAAATCCAATCGTCTCCCTGGTGCCATTAGCGCAAAGGCTGGATGCCTGATTAGCACTTTCCAGCACGTCGCAATGGCTCATCAGGATGATCCGGCTCGTCTATGCGATTCAGTTTGCCAGATGGCCGCCCAGGTTCAGTGGCGTCCGAGGCGAGGATGGTGAACAGAGCCTTACACAGGCTTCCATTCAAGATGTTGATGCAGAAGCGCATCCTGACATCTGTACAACATCAGGATTGGTTCATGGCCATCGACCTGAAGGACGCGTACTTTCACGTATTGATCCTTCCTCAACACAGACTCTTTCTTCGGTTTGCCTTCGAGGGATGAGAATACCAGTACAAGGTCCTCCCTTTCAGCCCTAAGGGAAGGAAGTCCAACAGGGGGTATCTGAACTGCCTAAAGTGCAGTCTGTGGATGCACTTCGTGGACGCTGCGCAACACCCCCTAGATGATTTTTCCTGATGCGCCAGACAGCCCCAGGGCCTTCAGGGTGGCCCCCCGACAAAAACCGAAGTTAGCCTTTCTAAAGCCTGTTTTCTCGCAGTTTGTCGGCTTTCCATGGGGTGGTGGCTTCCTGCCCGGACAGCCTATCCTTACCCCCGCCACCTATCTGATGCCCCCAATGTTGGGGGGGCCACCCCCCAGTGTCCACAGACCCCCTTTGATGCCCCCTGACTGTCTATTTTTGGGATTGGCCACCCAATCCGGGATTTCGATTGGCTGACCACGGGGTAGTGTCCGTGAGGGGGCGGGGCTGTCCATGAACAGCCTATTCTGCCCCCTTACCACCTAAGTGACACCAATGGCCCCCGAGGTTGTAGGACCACCCCCGACCACCCCCCACATCCACTGACACCCTAAGATGCCCCCTTACAACCTATTTTTATAATAACATATTTTTAATAAAATAACACATTTATATGACTCTACGAGTCCCCCTGAACAATATGCAACCTTTGTAACTTCAAAATTTCTCTGTCCATGAACAGCCAAAATTTTTTAATGTGATAGGTTGTACATGGGATGTCCAGATCACAGTTTCTGGATGACATTAGAAGCTGAAACTCACAGTCTTTTGCTTATCTTGGTGTCCCCATTCCATGGTGTGAATTTCAAAAAGATTGGAGAAACTTGAAAATTCAAACTCAACTTTGAGTTTTTTGGTTGAAATTTTTGACTTTCTGTAATCTTCTTCATATCTGCACCATGAATAATGGATGCTGAGACAAGCATAGAAATACAAGTTTCAGCCTCCTATGTTATCCAAAAGCTTAGATTTGGACATCCCATGTACAACCTAGCCTATTAAAAAAATTAGGCTGTTCATGGACAGAGGAATTTTGAAGTTTTGATGGATGAACATGCAGCAGGATGAAGTGCAGAGCCACCTAAATAGGATTTTTATTAGATTAAATGATTATGGAGCATATAAAAACATCTGTCCACAGACAGCCTACATGGAGCCTGTCAAATAAGTTGCAGGTGGGATGCTGTTTTGGACTATGATCTCCCATGTACAACGTATTTGATGGGCCTCAGATAGGTGGTCTCTAGACAATCCATTTTCAAGACATATTTATTATTTAGGTGCATATTTTTAAATAAAACCATTTTTATAACACTCTGGACACACCATTTAACATATGTATGCAATTTAAAACTCATAGAAATGCATATTTTTGCAAATGTCCACTGACAGTTTACGTGGAGCCTGTCAAATAAGTTGCAGGTGGGCACTTCCTGTATGACTAAGCAATAACACAGGAAGTGCCACCTGTAACTTATTCAATGGGCCCCAGTTAGGTATTATGTGGACAATGCATTAACAAGAGACATTTCATTCATTTATTAATATTTATTGACAAAACCACATTTATAATGCACAGAACACACCATTTAACATACGTATGCAATTGAAAACTCATAGAAATGCATATTTTTGCATAAAAACATCTGTCCACAGACAGCCTACGTGAAGCCTGTCAAATAAGTTGCAGGTGGACACTTCCTGTATGAACTGGTGAAAATAACCTTAAATTTGATGCTAAGACCTAGGTGAATCAAATACTTCATCTTTGGGCCCTCATAAACAAAGTATTAAAAATGTGTGTCTCTCACCGATTGGGAAGTACTTAAAAAAATCAGGAAAAATATTCAAGAAAAATAACTGTCACTTTAGGTGCACAAGTCAGCCAATTAAGCACTTAACAAACTCATTCAGACTTCAAACTTTGCACACTGTCTAAGGGGCCCCTGAGAAGCTATATATTTCAAATTGGAGTTATTTGGAGCTTTCTGAGGGGTGTCCACGAAATACCTATGGAAATGAATGGAATATATTGCTCATGGGGCGCCCTGGCAGAGAGCCCAGAGGTCCCATGGACCCCAAATGTCACATGCTGACACGTCGAGTGATAAGATAATTTATAGTTATTAGGATGAGTTTTGGGATTACACCACATGCAAGGCACTCAGGGGTTCCTGTTGAACATGTTTATATAACCCACAAGTCTTGAAAATGTTGATTTTGCATGAAAAATGACTGTCCACGGACCACCTATTTGGCGGCCTTGAAATAGATTGCACGTGGGCACTTCCTGTGTGACCTGGTGAAAATAACCTTAAATTTGATGCTAAGACCTAGGGGCTTCGAATGCTTCATCGTAGGGCCCTTACAAACAACATATTAAAAAGCCGTGTCCCTCAGAATTTGGGAAGTACTTTAAAAGAAATCTATAAAAATATTATAGAAAAAATAACTGTCACTTTAGGTGCACAAGTCAGCCAATTAAGAACTTAACAAACTCATTCAGACTTCAAATTTTGCACACTGTCTATGGGGCCCCTGAGAAGGTATAGATTTCAAATTGGAGTCATTTGGAGCTTTCTTAGGGGTGTCCATGAATTACCTATGGAAATGAATGGAATAAGTTGCTCGTAGGATACGCCCTGGCAGAGTGCCCAGAGGTCCCACAGACCCCAAATTTCACATGCTGACACATTGAGTGCCCCTTATCGACATACTAAGAGGACTAAGACCTAGGATTCAAAAAAGTATTTTTCATTATTTTCAATAGTTCTATCTGCCTGTCATAGAAGTCTATGAGACAGACTGCCTGAGAGGCCTAAATGCACCAGTAAATTCATCAGATAATTTATAGTTATTTGGATGAGTTTTGGGATTACACCACATGCAAGGCACTCAGGGCTTCCCATTGAACACGTTTATGCAATTTACAATTCATAAACATTTATATTTTGTATAAAATCATCTGTCCATGGACAGCCTACTTGGAGCTTGTCAATTAAGTTGCAGGTGGTCACTTACGGCAAAAACACAGGAAGTGTCCTCTTCTGAGCTAACTAGCTGAATTTTCTCAACTAAACCACTTGTTTTACACCCAGAACAGTCAAATAGTGGTATTTATCAAACTTGCAGTTCAATAAAGTGCATAATTTGCCAAAAAAAAAAAAAAAAACGCTTTGTCCACAGAAAGCCTATTTGAATTAAAAATAGATTGCACATGGTATGTACCATGGGATTGCGTCCAGGGGGTCATACAGACCCCAAATTTGACACAGTGACACCTCAAGAGCCCCTCAGCAACATACTAAGGTGGGTGGCCTTTTTGGTGCCATTTTGGTTGAAAGTCTGTGAAATGGGTTTAAAGGGCACTGGGCGGGCACAGCAGGTACCCACTGTGTGATCTGGGGAAAAATCGAGTGAAGACCAGCCAAAAAATATTAATTGCCATAAATGACCAAAAACACACTTATTACAGCTCTGGGGGATGCCCAGGCACCACTCATCATGAACTGTGGGCGCTGGCATGCAAAAGTGTTATTTAGAAGGTAAGGGGACAATTTGGCATTCTGTGGACATGAGGAAGACTATGGTGAAGTTTAGGTGGCAAGGGGGCACCGTAGTCACTTCATGGACGTGATGAAGACCATTGGGAAGACTAGTAGGTAAGGGGACAAAATGACACTCTGTGGACACTTATAATGGAGCTTATGGGGAGTGGACACTAGGAGACTGGTGGACACCCCGCACCCCCCCCCCCCACCGTATGCACGTTCTAACTCAAGAGCACCTCTAGTGGTGTCCATACAGTGCCTCTGACCTCTTGGCCTTGCCTTCCAAGAGTAAGGGGAGATGCCAACTCATAACTTATATAGCATGTATGGGGGATCCAAATCCAACCTACACTCCATCGCTGAAATGAATGGGAAAATTTCCACGAACCACCTAGGTTCCCTTACGGTCTGTCCTTGTCTTTTCGTGTCTTTACCAAAGTCACAGAGGCTGCCCTGGCCCCGCTGAGGGAGAAGGGCATTCGCATTCTCAATTATCTCAATGACTGGCTGATCCTAGCTCACTCACGAGATCTATTGTGTGCGCACAGGGACCTTGTGCTTCGGCACCTCGACCGACTGGGGCTTCAGGTCAACTGGGAAAAGTCAGTGCTGGCCTGCCTGAAAACCTTTACGCAGAAGGTGGCGGTCCCAGTGAAACAATTTCAGAGGCTCCTGGGGCATATGGCATCCTCGGTGGCAGTACTCCCCTCGGGTTGATGCATATGAGACCACTCCAGCACTGGCTACAGACTCAAGTGCCGAGGTGGGCATGGCACCACGGCACCCAGTGCATGACTGTCACGCCTCGGTGCTGTCAGACTTTCAGTCCTTGGTCAGACCTGGCATTTCTACAGGCAGGAGTTCCCTTAGAGCAGGTCTTGAGGCACGTCATGGTCACAACAGATGCCTCGAATTTGGGCTGGGGCACTGTGTGCAATGGGCAAGCAGTATCAGGGCTCTGGACAGGGCCCCGCCTGCAATGGCACATCAACTGCCTAGAGTTGCTGGCAGTATCGCTGGACCTGCGGAGGCTTCAGCCACTGATTCAGGCCAAGCACGTGTTGATCCGGACGGACAACACAGCGACTGTGGCATACATAAACCGCCAGGGCGGGGTACATTCATGTCACATGTCACAACTCGCCTGCTGCCACCTCCTTTGGAGTCAGCAGATGTTGAAGTCTCTGCGAGCCACTCACCTCCCTGGTGTACTCAGCCGTGCAGCAGACGCGCTCTCATGGCAGGTAACACTCTGCGGAGAGTGGAGACTCTACCCCCACACAGTCCAGCTGATTTGGGAGAGATTCGGAGAGGCGCAGGTGGACCTGTTCACCTCCCGAGAGTCCTCTCACTGCCCCCTTTGGTACTCCCCTCGGCACGGATGCCTTGGCACACAGCTGGCCTCGGGGGCTGTGCAAGTATGCGTTTCCCCCAGTGAGCCTCATTGTACAGATATTGTGCAAAGTCAGGGAGGATGGGCAACAAGTCCTGATGCTCCTGGCAGTAGCCCCTCCCTGGCACATTCCCCTGAGGCAGGACCTTCTCACTCGGGGGCAGGGCACGCTCTGGCACCCGCGGCCAGACATCTGTAATCTCCACATCTGGCTCCTGGATGGGATGCAGAGGACCTAGCAGGCTTTCCGCCAGTGGTGGTAAACACGATCACTCAGGCCAGAGCCCCCTCCATGAGGCGGCTGTATGGTCTGAAGTGGCGTCTCTTCGCAAATTGGTGTTCTTCCCACGGGGAAGATACACGGAGATGTGCAGTCGGGTCTGTGTTGTCCTTTCTACAAGAGGGACTGGAGAGACGGCTGTCTCTCTTTACCCTGAAGGTGTACATGGCTGCTATTGCAGCATATCATGATACACTGGATGGGAGACCCTCTCGACAGCATGACCTGATCACCAGGTTCCTCAAAGGCGCGAGGAGATTGAAGGCCCCACCGCCGGTACGTCCGACGCGATTGTCCCCTTGGTCCCCCTCGTCCGGAGCTTGGAGGCATGGCTTACACTCCCCAAAACATTGCGGTGGCTGACCAGGACCATCCGACTTGGCTATGCGATTCAGTTCGCCAGGCGCCCGCCCGGGTTCAGCGTCCACTTGACCTCAGTGAAGGGCGTGAATGCCACTGCCCTGCATGTAGAGATCGCGACCCTTCTGTGGAAGGACGCGATAGAGCCTGTCCCTCCAGCCAAGACGGAGAAGGGGTTCTACAGCCCCTACTTCATCCTGCCCAAGAAAGGCGGTGGGTTGCGGCCAATCTTGGACCAGCGAGTACTGAACAAGGCCTTGCACAGGCTCCTGTTCAAGATGCTAATGTAGAAATGCATTTTAGCGAGCGTCCGGCATCAAGATTGGTTCACGGTGGTAGACCTGAGGGACACGTACTTCCACATCTCGGTTTTACCTCAGCACAGGCCCTTTCTGCGGCTCTCCTTCGAGGGCCAGGCATACCAGTGCAAGGTCCTCCCCTTCTGTCTGTCCCTGTCGCCTCGCGTCTTCAAGAAAGTCGCAGAGGCAGCCCTTGCCCCACTAAGGGAAGTGGGCATCCGCATCCGGCAGATTCTAGCTCACTCTCGAGACTTGTTGTGTGCGCACAGGGACGTGGTGCTCAGGCATCTCAGCTGGTTGGGGCTTCGGGTCAATTGGGAAAAAAGCAAGCTCTCCCCGGTTCAGAGCATCTCTTTTCTCAGGATGGAGTTAGACTCAGTCTCTATGATGGTGCGCCTCATGAGCGAGCGCGCACAGTCAGTGCTGAACTGCCTGAAGTCATTCTGGTGGAGAACGGTGGTCCCACTTAAGCAATTTCAGATGCCGTCTCGCCTGAAATTCAGGCCGCTCGGGTTGATGCATATGAGACCGCTTCAGTACTGGCTTCAGACTCAAATCCTGAGATGGGCATGGTGCCGTGGCATACATCGCGTGGTCATCACACCAATCTGCTGCAGCTTGTTCAGCCCTTGGAGGGACCTTGCATTTCTGCGGCCAGGGGTCCCCTTAGTGCAAGTGTCCAGGCACGTCGTGGTTACAACAGATGCCTCTGAGCATGGCTGGGGCACCGTGTGCAATGGGCACACAGCCGCAGGCTCCTGGACAGGGCCGCGACTGCGTTGGCATATCAATTGCCTCGAGTTGCTGGCAGTGTTGCTCGCCCTGCGGAGCCTTCGGCCGTTGATCCAGGGCAAGCATGTGTTGGTCCGGACAGACAACACGGTGATGGTAGCATACATCAACCTACAAGGCGGCTTACACTTGCGTCGCATGTCGCAACTTGCCCGCCTTCTCCTCCTCTGGAGTCAGCAGCGACTCAAGTCGATGTGAGCCACTCACATCACCAGACATGCTGTCGTGGCAGGTCATGCTCAGGGAAGAGTGGAGACTCCACCCCTAGGTGGTCCAGCTGATTTGGAGTCGATTCAGTCAAGTGCAGGTAGACCTGTTTGCTTCCCGGGAATCCTCCCACTGCCCGCTCTGGTACGCCCTGACCAAGGCTCCCCTCAGCACAAATGTGCTGGCACACAGCTGGCCCTGGGGGCTGAGCAAGTATGCGTTCTCCCAGTGAGCCTACTTGCACAGACCCTGTGCAAGGTCAGGGAAGACAAGGAGCAGGTCATCCTAGTAGCACCCTACTGGCCCACCCAGACCTCACACTTATCACGACTGCCCCTCCCTGGCAAATTCCCCCGATAAGGGATCTCCTCTCTCAGGGACGGGACACCATCTGGCACCTGCGACCAGACCTCTGGAATCTCCATGTCTGGCCCTTGGACAGGACACAGAAGACCTAAGTGGCCTACCGCCCATGGTGGTAGACACGATCACTCAGGCTAGGGCTCCCTCTATGAGGCGTCTGTATGCCTTGAAGTGCCATCTGTTCGCAAAGTGGTGTTCATACCGATGCAAAGACCCCCAGAGATGTGCAATCAGGTCGGTGCTTCCTTCCTGCAGGAGAGGCTGGAGGGGCGGCTGTCTCCCTCCACCTTGAAGGTGTACGTGGCTGCTATTGTTGCGCACCACAATGCAGTCTCTCGGGAAGCATGACCTGATCATCAGGTTCCTTATAGGCGTGAGGAGGCTGAATCCTCCCAGACTGCGCCTCATTCCCTCATGTGATCTCTCCGTAGTCCTGCGGGGCCTGCGGGGAGCCCCATTTTAGCTCCTGGAGTCAGTTGAGCTGAAGGCGGTCTCTTTGAAGAGTGCCCTCCTGACTGCACTCACGTCCATCGATAGGGTAGGGGACCTGCAGGTGTTCTCTGTCAGTGACACGTGCCTGGAGTTTGGTCTGGAATATTCTCATGTGGTCCTGAGACCCTGACCGGGCTATGTGCCCAAGGTTCCCACAACCCCATTTCGGGATCAGGTGGTGAACCTGCAAGTGTTGCCCCAGGAGGAGGGAGACCCAGCCTCTTTGTTGCTGTGTCCGGTGTGTGCTTTGCACATCTATTTGGATCGCACACAGAGCTTTAGACGCTCTGAGCAGCTCTTTGTCTGCTTTGGAGGACAGCGGAAAGGGAGCACTGTCTCCAAACAGAGGATCGCCCACTGGGTTATTGATGCCATCGCTTTGGCATATCACGCCTAGGGCACGCCGCCCCCCTTGGGGCTATGAGCACACTCTACCAGGAGTGTAACGGCCTCCTGGGCCCTGACCAATGGTGCCTCTTTAGCAGACATCTGTAGAGCAGCGGGCTGGGCAACACCCAATACCTTTGCGAGGTTCTACAATCTCCAGGTTGAGCCGGTTTCGTCCCGTGTGTTGTCAGGTACGAACAGGTAAGTTTGCGGGACAACTGGCCAGGTGTACCGCTTGCGTATAGCGCCTTTCCCCTCCTGGAGGGGGAGACGTGCACTTTTTACCCCTGAGCCGTGTTCAAGAGGTCGTGGACCCTGGATGTCCTCCCTCCTTAGCCCTGTGGCAGTTGAGTTCACAGAGAAATTTGATGCCGGCCCAGTACGTGTGCTAATAGGCCCTGTACTGGGGTAGGTGCTCCACATGTGCTGGTTGCCTGTATGAAACCCAGTATGATGTATCTTCCATGAGACGGTTTCCCCGTTGGTAAACCCGTGTCTTCCTTGGGCAGAGTTCCCCTCTGTCACCAGTCACCATGTTTGTAGAGCTCCATCCCCTCTGGGTAGGACCTACCATGGGGACTTCTCCACATGTGACACTGCCCACAAGACTCAGAAAGACCATGTGACGTATTTCCACACAATTGCCTCCCCTTCGGGCAGGGTGTGGTCTCCACAGTGTCTTCCCCTTCGGAAAGGACACCCCCTGACGCGGACACTTATGGCCCCCAGCTGAACGATTTCCACTCTTTTTTGGGGAGAAAAAGAAGAGAAGAGGCCACGGCTGGGGTTGTCTGTCCCCATTTTGGGCAGTCGACTTGTCCCCGAGGTGCGGAGGACTGTACGATGCTTGTAGGAGCGTTGGGGGAGGTTACGTGACGGCCAGGTGCGCTGGCTACGAGGCACGCAATGGTTTGCCCATCTCGCACCGCCAGTCCACATAACACAGTTCAGCTATTTGTGGCATTTCATATAGGGACCCCTAGTGTCACTACATCAACACAACGTCGAGTGAGTGACAGATAGGGAACGTCCTGGTTACTTTCGTAACCACCGTTCCCATATGGAGGGAACGAGACATTGTGTCCCTACTGCCACAACACTGAACTACCCACTGAAATGGCCGGGACCCTGTCTCGGCTCCTCAGCACAAAACCTGAATGAGTGGTTGTGAGCCAGCTCCTTTTATACCCGTTTGTCCAGGGGAGTGGCATGCAAATTCCACTTGCCAATTCCCATTGGCC